>NW_018165363.1:4421-31727 GCF_001263595.1 Phalaenopsis equestris
CCCCCCCCCGCCCCGAATTAATGCCATCTCGAACTAGCAATTACTGGTCTATAGTAACCAAATTAGGGTGTTAAAAAGGTTGAATTAGCATGAAATTATAGCTATGGTATGGATATAAATCTCCCTAACATTATTAGTCTATTGATGTTAGAATATTGAACATGACTTTTTTAAACATGTGAAAAGTTGTATTAATAACATATTTCTTGGAAAAAAACAAATTAGGGAGTTGCATTTAAATATCTTAAAATTTTATTAATTTATTTTAAAATATTTAAAGAGATATATTATTCACGTTTAATCAATTAGTCTTTTATAAAAATATATTAAAAATTTATTATATTATATTCAAAACTTTTATAAATATTTTTTATTTTTTATTTTTTATGTCGTCATGATAAGAAAACAATTAAATATTTTTAGAATAAATTATCTTTAGTTTTTTCTCCTTTGAATCATTAATACAAAATAAATGATTTATATTTTTAAATATAATTCACTACAAATTTAAAAATATTCATTTTAGAATGAAATATTATTATCAAAATTTATTATGCTAAATTTAGAATTTATTTAATTTAATTCAACAGTAATATAATGTATGAGTAAATAATTAAAATTTATATTTGATCAATATTAAAATAAATATTTTTATATTAAATTTCAAAAATAAATTTATTTAAATTAATCCTAAACAAGTTGGTCATAGAAATTAGATGGAATGCCTAGTTTTCTCTTTTTATTTAATATACTTCAAAACCTGAAATAGATTAAAAAAAAAACAACAGAATATCTAGGTACATTTATAACAGGATAGGTGTATTCCTAATTTATGCTTTACTTGTTATTTTTCAGTACAATTAAATCAATACATAACAACAACAACAAAGCCTTAATCCCACTACGTGGGGTCGGCAACATGAATCCTTTTTCTCCATTGCGTCCTATTTAGTGTCATATTTTCATTTAGTTCTAATAAGTTAAGATCATTTTTAATACAATAAGCCCAAGTTTTCCTAGGTCTACCTCTGACTTTCTTAACACAAGTCGAATCTAAAACATCTACTCTCCTGATCGGATCATCAGATGGTCGACGTTTAATGTGACCAAACCATCATCAGATAATCAATACATAAAATATATAAATTATTAAATAATATAATAACCTAATAGAGATTTACAAATACAGTTAATATTGAAAATCTAATTAATTTTGTGCTATTTCGTAATTTAGATGCAATAAATTTGAATATTTAATTATGTTAATCAGCAATATAATTGTTGACGGGTAGTAATGTAAAATAGTTTAACTCCACCCCGCCTGCAACTCCTGCCTCCCCACTTTCTCCAGTTTCTTCCGGCAGCTCATCTACCATTTCATGCGTACTGCAGATCTAGTTCCACTTTCCGTTTCCCATATACCGGTTCTGAGTTCTGGATATTGGGGAATTAAGGAATTCTATAAATTCGGGGTGGGTGCGGGCTATAGAAGGGGCAGAGAATCGAAGCTAAGAAGGGATCTCTTTCTGTAGCCACGATTTCGATTTTCGATCGCTTTTCATGCGCCCCAGCCTGAGCTATTCTAGGGCATCTGCGCGTAAAACTTCTTCTCCCTTCTTTTCTAGCACAGGTGCGTTCGGCGACCTTACGCTGTAAGTTTTATTAGGGCGAGTAGATTCCGACGTTAACTTTTGTGATGCCATATCCGTTTCTATTCATATTAGATGAGTGTGGAGATCATTAATTTTTTAAGATGGATTTTGAACTTTTCTCCCGTATAAGAAGCTTTACTGCTGATGTCTGAATGGTTGTCTTTGATTGGATTGGCTATTCTATTCAGAGTGTTCGTACTTTATAGAATGCACTTCTATGAAGTGAATGAATTAGTTAATTATCAGATTTATATGACTTGGGTTATTTAAATTTGAAGTGAATGTTGTAAAATTGTTGCATTATGATTACTGTGAAGAACATAAACTTTTGGAGCCTGCTAGGACAAATTATGATTTATCAAATCTGGATTTGACAAATCCTATTCGAGTAGGATTTTGTAAATCCTGATGGTTTAAATTCTGAGAACTATTTGATTGCCCTGTTTCATCGCTCCTATTAAATAGCTGGGTTGTTTGGTGGCGGTTTAGAGGATTGTGGATTTGAAGGGATTTAGAAGGTTTTGTGATTTTAAATCACTCACGTTAATTTATTCACCATTAATCATACTAACTTTTATGATCAATGAACCAAATACAAAGAACTTAACACATATTCACTCACAGTGAGCAGCATAATTAGTAAAACCTAGTACTTGTATCAAAACGATTTGAAGCATAAGATAGAAAATTATGTCACCATTTTATGTCCCATTTTATTTAATTAAATAACATTATTTAGAAGAAGATTGAAACTTAAGCCAAAGTAACATAGGAAATAAGAATCATATAACATCAATAATGCTAAAACTATGTTACAATATAAAATTCACTCACATTATGCTCCAATTAAATAAGTATATATGTATATGCTCTTCAATCACCCAACTCTATTATAATACTTATGAGTACTTTAGGGTAAATTTTTAGAAGATATTTTGGATATTAGATAAGATACTACATAGGGACTTTTCTTTCATTTTATGAGAAATTTTTTATATGATTCATGGTTTTCTATAGACAAAAATTTCCTTGACTAGTTATCCCTCTAGATCATGAGAGATAACTGTCAATTAAAGTTTGTCAATAACCTTTATAATACTTAGCATATAGTAGCAACAAGTTGCTTTTGAAAATCATATAAACCTTTGTTGGCTTAAATCAATTGGTGTGGGAATTATGACAAAACTATTTAAAATTTCATGCTTTCGTCATCATGCTGGATTGTCATGGACTTTGGTTTACATAGTTATTAGAGATAATTGTTCAAATTTTATCAAAGAATTATTACTATCAATAATTAGGTTACATTGTCCAAGAGAACCTCGTAGAATTGGGATGGATGTTTGTTTAAGGGGTTAATTTTTAAGTCGACTTTGAAATTTTTATTCTTGTGCTATTAGGTCTCTTATGACTCACAACTCTCATAGATTGAGCCATACAAAAATACTTTGGCTTTGGACATAATTGGGATATGATGGTAATAGTTTATAACAAATCACTCGAATGGAGTGCATTTGTTATTAGGGGTGTCAAAAATTGACTCGACATATCAATTCAACTTAATTCGACTTAAATACGACTTGACAAACCTTGTTCTTGGTGGCCTAATTAATTTTTCAGAGTTGGGTCGAGTTCGGGTTAAGAATCTCAACACGTTTATTTTTTTAAGTCAGCTTCAAGTTGACCTCTCAACACAAAATTGACCTAAATTTGACCTGCCAACCTGAAATCGACTTGAATTTGACCCTTCAATATTGACCCCAATCCGATTTGAGCTTTTCCTGAATTTGATCTGAATTTGATATCAATATCTAGTATGCATATGTTAAATGAGTTATGCGGGTTGGGTTTGGTTCAGATTTTCTGACTCATTTAATATTTGTGTTGTGCTCGAGCCAAGCAGTATATTCTGGGGTTGAAAGCTGGCTGATTTTTCTCTCAGATCAAATTTTCATTTTCTTATCCTCTATGTTCTTTTGTTGTTCGGTTAAGATGGGTTTTGGGAAAAGGAGCTTCGATGGTGTAAAGTGAGATTGGATGTCTTTCTCTTCAAAGTTGTTTTTCAATTTATTACTTTCTGTTTCCAAATGAATATTGATTTTTTGCCAATGGTCCTTTTCTTTTATCCGACTTTTTTTAATTTATTTTATTGCAGATTTTGTACTAATTGGCATGGTGGTCACTGTCTGCCTAGTGAAGAATTAGAAATTATGAACTTATGGAACAATGTGGTGTAGCTCTTTGTCGTATAAATTTACTCACTTTGTAAATTTAAAATTCAAAGCTCATGGCAAAGCTTGGAACACTTGGACGCAGGTTTATAAACAATAGTAACCTAAACTATTTCTTATCTTAATTATCTACTGCATTATCCTTCTTTGATTAAGATTCACTGTATTAGAATACTGATAGATTTATATTTTGCAGTGGATTTATTAGGAAAACAAATGATAGTTTGAGACTCATCATGACCACGTTTGTTGGATTCCTTATTGGCTTTTTTATTGGAATTTCATTCCCATCTGTTAACATAACAAAGGTAAGACATTTTTTTTTTTTTTGAGATATTTGCTATTCCTTAACACAAAATAATATTGTTCATTCCTGTTCTTTTTGCAGCTTCACTTTCCTTCTAGCATTGCTTCTTACAATGAAGACAAGAATTCTGGCATCAAAACCCAAGCCTTACTGAATCATGCCTGGTTATCTACACATCAAAACAATTCTTTGTTAAATTCAACTAATACTTCCAAGGTTTCTTTCTTCAACCGAAATGATTTTCTCATGGGCTTATTTTGTTTGCTTATTCATGAGAGCTGTCCTCGCAAATTATCTGATCATGTCAAGTTGTCTTGAATTCTTTTTTCTTTCAGTATTTGTAGATAAGCGGCACCATAAATCCTGGCAATTTCACACATAGTTGGACTGCAAGTAAATGAACTTGAGTGTTTTGCCTGTTTTTAGGAATGGGTGTTTTTTTTCTGGTCGTATACTATGTCATGTAGCAACATTTCTACTTTAATCGTTGTTTGGGCTTTATCCTTTTTATTTTAAAAGGTGTGATTGTTTTAGATATCTTTGGTCTATTGTTCAAAGTAATGGTTTTATAAATGGGGATGTTATTAGTAGAATTTAAGTTGGTTGGTTGAAGTATAGGAATGCATCAGACCTATTATGTGATGGAAAAGTATCGTTTAGACTGAAAGAAAAATTTTATAAGATAGTGGTTAGACTTGCAATGCTCTATGGCGGAGAATGTTAGCCTTTTAAATAGAAGCATAAAACAAAGTTAAGTGTTGCTGAGATGAGAATGCTTAGGTGGATGAGTGACTTGACCCTTACAAAATGTGAAATGAATATATCCGTGATAGGGTTGTTATAGCTCTAGTGGCAGACAAGATTAGAGAGTCGTCTTAGATGGTTTGGTTACATTAAACGTTGACCATCTGATTACCCTATCAGTATCTTACCCTATCAGGAGAGTAGATGTTTTAGATTCGACTTATGCTAAGAAAGGTAGAGGTAGACCTAAAAAGACTTGGGAATATTTTATAAAAAAATGATCTTAATATGTTAAAATTAAATGAAAATATGAAGCTCAATAGGAAGCAATGGAGAAAAAGGATTCATCTAGCCGACCCCACTTAGTGGGATGAAGACTTGTGGTTGTTGTTGTAGTTGTACATTATGACATGTAACAGGATTAGGTATTGTGACATTTATTAAGCTGAAGGCTATTCATTATTATTGGGTTGTTATCAATGAAATAGTTTTCTTATCATTAGCTTTTTTTTTTTCTTTGATTGTAGTTCTATGGAATCTGTCAATCTTCGAAGCATCAACCAATTGGTTTCTCGGGCTGGTATAATCCCATGATAACCTTAGAAGCCAAGTGGCCGCACCTGAGAAGTTTGACTACTTCCTAAGAAAGTAAATTCAGGAAAAATATTCTAACTTTAAGTCAACCATTTCATTTCTAAGTGCTAGCTTAGCTGATCCACTTTTTATGCAGACTTTTTTTTATGGGCTAAATCTCTTGCAAGTGTTGTATAATGATCCGTATTTTCTGCATGAAGTTGTTTTGACAGTCTGAATTGGCAATTATGAAAATTGTTAAATGGGGAAGCGTGTGCTACATGTCTTAGAAAACAATTCAAGTGGGCTTTAGAAGTTTGCTTGATGTTCGCCTATAAAAACAGTAATGTTATAATTAGATGTTAGGTTTTTTTTGTTAGATGATTTTTAATTAATCTTTATCTTGGGTAATTCCCTTATAGCCACCTAGGTCGTGTAGTTTATTGCATAGTGCTTATTCAAGAATCTCTTTAAGTTTCTCTTTGTACCTTTTCCTCAAGTTGGCTAGAGAATATATATTACATCTTCATTTTTATTGAGATTTTCTCGTCACTGTTAAAACAGTTGTTGTTATGGAGTCTCTTTTTATTGGTTTTTGGATAGAAAATATTGTAGTTTGTGTTTGAATATGGATTGAGCAGTATGGGCATAATGGTGGAGAAGAATTGCAAATTGTTAAATTTATCTAATTAATAAATAGATAGGTCATCTATACTTGTCAGTTGTTGTTGATGATCTTACAGTGTCTGATAGTAGAGTTTTTTCATTTGGTTCAAGATATGAACGATCTATGGATCTATTATTTTAAGTATTTAATCTTATTGACATTTTCCTTATCGAAGAGTGATACCAGTCTATTTTTATGCCGTCCTATTAAAATTTTTTTTTGCTGACTGTTATCTTTGAAATTTTTTCTTGTGTAGATTTATGTTTCCACGAATCCTAAAGGGGCAGAAAGCCTAGCGCCAGAAATAATTGTGCCTGAATCAGACTTGTACCTACGCCGTTTGTGGGGTAATCCAAGTGAGGTATGGGCATTCAGTTATTCATGTTATCTTTTCATTTAAGAATATGTTTTGTTGAATATTTTGGCAACAAAAAAGGGCTTATGATTGATAGGATAGAATGATCCAACAATACTTAACATGCATTAATCTATGCTTCTGCCTTGTTCTGCATTCAACAATTTCTATTGAAGATTATGCAGAATGGTGGTGCTTCAATCTCCCAATATTGTTTATATGATTGTTGTGCATTCAGTTAACAGCATTTGCATGTAATAGTTGCTCAATTTCTGGTATCAGTTCACTAGAGTAATTGCTCAAGTACTTTATATAATCCTTGTTGCTTTGGATTTTGGATAAGATTAACATTGAGCTTGATAGTTATTCGAAATCATGCTGGACTATTCTTGTGCCAATCATATATATTATCTAGCCATTCAGGTTGGCAAGGCTTTAGAAGTTATTGCCAAGGTTTTGATTTCAAACCTCATCCACATCATAATAAATCCCATCCTTTGGAATTTAGGGTGGGCTAAAAAATATATGCATTTTTTTTAATAACCTAGGGATAATGTCTTTATTCTAAGGCATGTAGCTTTGGACGAAGTCATCTTTTTGTACTGGCATGAGAGTACTATTTCTTACTGATAACTTTTTTTCTTGAGCTAGTTTTTTTTAACATAAATTGTTATTGAATTGTTAGTGCTTTTAATTTTGTTTAAATTTGGCACAAATGGAACTCAATTTATGGTGATTTAATTACTATTGCTCGCTGACTTTTTGTGGTTCAAATTTCTTATTGATTTTATTAGATTTATTAAATCAGTAAATTATTTTTTTGATCTAATTTTTGTATTTACATTTGAATTTAAATAATTTATTAGCTTATTTAGTGATTTGTGATATGCAGATTCTCAAGTTCCCTTGCAAGATTTACATATATCATATCATAATAGTTGTATTAAAAAAACTTAGATGTTTTTTTAAAGCAAAATATATATGTATTACTAGTCAATAAAAAAGAGTAAAACATGAAGTAATTGCATAACATTATCAGTTAAAAAAATTATAAAACAAAATACCTCAACAGGGCAGCAATGTGACAAATGAACCAACACTAGAAGAGAGTAGCCTCGAAGGACCTTATTTCAAAATGCCAATGTCAAGTCCGGTATAGTTTGGAAAGTGATGATATAAAACAAAATACCTCAACAGGGCAGCAATGTGACAAATGAACCAACACTAGAAGAGAGTAGCCTCGAAGGACCTTATTTCAAAATGCCAATGTCAAGTCCGGTATAGTTTGGAAAGTGATGATATATTTTTGCGCTTTTCTTTTTTATAGTCTATAAAATTTGAAATTTTTTACCCAAAAGCTCTTCTATTTTAGGGATTCTTACTGTAGAGTTAATGAATAGATAATTTAGATTACCAATATCTCATAAGTGCAATAGCATTAGAAATATAAATCAGGTGACTAGATGATACCGGATTTAACACAAACATTGGTACCCTTCTCGATGGACCCATCTTGGAGGAGAATCCCTTTCATTCTATCCAAGGAGGAGAAAGTGAGGAGATGTCTCAATAGGAGCCTTTCCATCTAGATGGCATCCCTTCCTCCTGGCTGTCAAACTCCGTGTTGTCATCGACCTCGGTGCCGGAATCTGATAGAGGTATGGGTGACGCTTAGCTCACATAACCCCTTGACTTGGCATCGATGAAGGGATCACCTAAGGCTTGGCCACCTCCACTCCTTGCAGAGATGCTTCATCCTTGTCCTCTCCGCTCAACTGAAAGTAACTCTACGTCTTAGGAGAGTCCTTCTGGCGAAGGCTAGAAGTCCTAGCACCTGACAAGAAACCCCTCCAATTAGCAAGAACTCTCCAACAAATACAAAAATTACTAAGTCATTTTCAAAGTTAAAAAGAACTTAGTTCTACCGTTTGGGTCGGCCCTCGCAGGAACCGACAACTTCTGTAGTGGGGGAGCAACAATGCCCTCTTGGTGGACAACCTGCGTCCTTGACTTCTTTCCGACCACGTTTATTGCAGCCTTTTCGTTCTACTTCGACTCTCGGTCATCAGAGGCCGCCCACGCCTCGTCGGTCATAACCTCGAAAGCCTACAACCATAGAACCCTTTTTAGGATTTTGGAGTCCAAATATTGGCGGACCGACAATTCTCATCCCTCAGTCATCTCCCTGTATTCTCTCAGGTCCCTTAGAAGGTTCTTAATTTTCTTTGGGGTGCACATAACTGGCCGGACTCTGACCCCCCAGCTTCCTCGACTGGAACTGACCAGAAATTTTAGCTTGTAGTATTTGATTTTGTTCTGAAGTCTCACGGGCTGGAGACTGGGTCCCATTGAGAAAATTGAATAGCTGTCCCGACCGATTTTGAAGTTGAAGAAATAAGAAAATGGTCGGTCGACCACGGGATAGCCAGTTGCCAAAAAAAATGATGAAGATCATGATGAAAACGATTGAGTTTGGCATCACTTGTGTTGGAATGATATCATAGCGGGGAAGAACTGCCCACAACTCTCAATAGAAAAGCTGTCTCAAACCACACGAAATTGTCTCGGTAGAAGACAAAGTTCTTCCCATAAACATTTGTCGCTCGGTCAGTTCTACTAATCGCCTTAGATCCACAGACTTCCTATAAACATAAAACTTTTGAAGGCTTTCCACCTGGCCCTTCGACAGAATCAAAACCTCCTTAGATGGAATAGAGCCGAAGATCTCTTGCGAGTACTTGGGAGTCATGAAAATGAGATGAAGAAAGAAACAGTCGAGAGAATAAACTAATAGAAAGAACTCAAGGAAACGACACTTTTATGCGAGGATTTCTAGAACTCTCAGCCCTATTTATAGACAACGGAAGGAAGTCTAACCATAATAGGGGCAACAACGTCATTTGCCACCCAAAATCAGGGAAGGGAGTTAAACACACAATTCGAGACAAAAAAATATAAATTTTTATTTCATAAATAAAAAAATATTTACATATGCGCTCGACGACTATTCATGTAAATGCTTTACAAAATAGTCAGCAACTGCTTTAGCCGAGAGCACGGTTGTCAGCCATCTCCAGCTTTTTCAACTGGTCCAACTGCTTCGCCAGCCGGTGCATCTCCCTGGCTTGAGGACATCCGACCGCCTGGATGAACGAACCCTTTATTTTCTGCAGCCTGCGTTCTTTTTTGCAGGATGTTTCTGGCCTCCCAACCTTCTTCGCTTTTGCCTCCCCCAGGAGACTCGGACAATTA
The DNA here is from genome assembly GCF_001263595.1 of Phalaenopsis equestris. NCBI lineage: Eukaryota > Viridiplantae > Streptophyta > Magnoliopsida > Asparagales > Orchidaceae > Phalaenopsis > Phalaenopsis equestris. Next base: position 14,203 of record NW_018165363.1, read on the forward strand.
CTTCCAGCCTAAGCTTTGCGTGGAGTATCTTTGGTAGACCCTCAATTCGCCTTGGCAACTAGATCAACATAAACCTCCCCCGAAGGGGAGTCAACAGACACCACTCTAGTGATGGAGTTATCTACATCAAAGAACAATATGAAGCAAGATTCAAAAAAAAAAAAAAATTTACCCAGCAAACATATTCCATAGCCATGATTCGATCCCACTACAAAGTGGTGAATGAGCACCCTTTCTCACTGAGAACTTCCTCACCATTCTTCTGTCCCGCGACTGGAGGAGGGAGGCTAGCGACACTCTGTGCGCTCGACGATGCAGAGGCATTAGCCATCTCTCGCACGGTCCCCCCAACAGTTACTTTTGGTGCTGCCAAAGTAGCAACAGCTGCTTGCTATGCTGTCCAGATAGAAGTACAGGTGTCTGAGCAGAAGCCGATGGATCGACCGATCATTTATTCGGACGACCACTTTCCATCTGGGTCGCATCACCCAGACGACCTTTCTCTCACTTGCTCCCCCCCCTCTCGGGTGGTTTTTCTCCGCCCACACCATCTCACCGGGGCAACCAAGAAGTGATTCTGACGACCCCACCTGATCCTCCAAATCGGTTCTCTTTCGTTTCTTCGCCAATATTTTCTTTTCTCCGCTTCCCTTACGGGAGGTATCCACTCTCCTGCCTCATGTTCTCGAAAGCCTCCCGGTTGGTGGCTGTGATATACTTATCAGGCTTGGAGGGCGACTTGTTCACCATATTGTCGATCGAAGTCCAGACAAACTCAGCGAAGAGAACTAAAGGAAGATTAGAGAAACACACCCCTTACTCCATTTTTATATGAATTGCAAGCACAAAATTCAAGGAGAGTTCAATTATTGTGTTATTAAGGAATCTTAAATATTGTTCAACTTTTGTATTGAGTTATGTTATTTTTATTGCAGCTGTCGCTTTCAAAAAGATAGTGAATCAGAGAACTAAATATGTATATAAAAAATATATTAGCACGAATCTCGAAGCAATTCCACATCCCAAGAAGAGAATGACATGACTATGTTGGACCCACATTAGAGGGCAATATTTGAGGATGCTTATTGCCAATGGGGCTATAAGGAAGTGCAAGGTTTTGAGGGAAATCTCTCAATGCTTGTCTAGGTGGGGGATCAAAATTCTAGATTTTGGCACCCTTGATAAAGTTATCTCTGAATTGCGTCACCTACCCCGTTCTTGTATTGCTTATGGCAGAACTTACTGTTATAATGTCTACCATAGTTGGTGTGCTCGCAATGCAAAAAAACATAACCGCCCATATGGGACGTATGTCGTGATGGCTGCTACTACACTCTTGAACACTTACTCAATTGAAAACTTTTTATATCAAGGAGCAAAGGGGTGTCATTCGACCCTCTAGGTTGTTAGTCTCTTCATGCTTTTGGTAGCACCACACAACCCCGCTGCCGCCTATACCCCCCCTCCTCTCGCTCGCGCGTGCGCCGTATTGATGGTGCACTTCTCCCAATGGCCAACTGGGGATTGGGATAGTGATCTGTGATGAATTTGAACATATCAAGAAAGCGATGGGGCACACTCTTATACATTGGGATAGTTCGCATGTGGAACATAAAGCGGTCCTATCCCCTGGCTTATTGTTGGGGCCTTGGATTTATGAAACTAAAGAAATCATTATTGAAGGCAACAACGAGACAATCATTATGCACTTCCAAAAAAGCATGGAGGCCAAGGTATGGCAGCAACAACTTGGCACTCGACATTTCTTTTCTTACTGAATTTAAGCAAGCCACTTTCTGTTTTTCCCACAGAGAATGTAACAATGCATCTAGGCTCGCTTTGGATAGATCTTTTGTCTGGGATGCTCACACTTGTGACCCTTTTTTTTATATGTGGTTGAGGTTGATGTCAACCACACAACGTCTTTTGTGTAGCTTTTATAGCTCTTTTTGTAACTTTTTTAATTATATTTTAATGCAAAATGCACACATTTCACGGAAAGCGATTAGGGAACCGGAAAGCTGACCGGCTCATGTTAGCCCCGTATTCATCTGAACCGACCCAACAATACACATTCAAAAGACATCCCATGCATGAGGAATGTCTATTCATCCGACAAGAATTCCCCCGGCGAGAATCAAGGGCTGACAACTGGCTCTACTCATCCGGTCGGCCATATCAGCAGGACGAACTCATCTCCTCAACTATCTCCAAGAATCCTCTTGGTCTCCGATGCCTGAAGTGCCAACCGACTAACCAACGGTCCCCGTCCAAAAGGCCGACTGACAAGACTGACCAAATCGAGCTAGTGACCCGCAAGACCCTTGGCCCACACGGGTTTATTTACCAAAACAATCCATACAACCCCCCAAAATAAAGCGGGGTTATAAATGTGATTTTCTTTCATTGCTCACCATCTCCTATAATTTGATATGTATTTTCATGTAATAGGAATTTTTGCCTCCCCCTTCTCTATGTATACGAAGCCGCTCTAGGCTCGTCACTCTGCTTTCAATTGTATAAAAAGGGTCACAAGAGCACAAGAATACCCCATTTTGCCTCATAAGGGCGAGTTATTTTGCATTCTCTCATCCTCTCTCTCCTCTTCTATCTTCTCCTCTCTCTCTCTCTCTCTTTTTCTCCTTTTCACTTCATTTAAAAGTTCAAATCTTTTGGGTGTGCCTCCTGGACAAATTGGGATTCAACAATGGCATACCGTTTAGCGATGTGTATGGTTATCTATCTTTAACTTGTGTTAGAAATCATAAAATGTTTGTTCATGATGGATTCTTAGAAAACTTTATTGAATGCATATATGAGAATTTCTTCCATGTTTTGCCACTGTTGTGTCATTGTGAAATGCCACAGAAACATTGTTCCAACGATAACAATTGTTGCATTTGTGCATTGCCTTATTTTTAATATTTTCTTCCGGGCTATGATTTCCAAAACATATTAAGCTTATGATTTAGTTGTTTTATGTGATTTTTTGCATGATAGTTTGCAGTTTGATGTCTTCCTCTTGCTAATCTAATACCAGTCTTAATCACTGTTTCAGGATCTACCATTTGAGCAGAAGTATCTAGTAACGTTTACAGTCGGATATGAACAGAAAAACAATATTGACGCAGCAGTGAAAAAGGTAAACATAGGTTATTTGTGGTTAATTTTGTTTATTATGTCATTAATAATGTCCACGCCCACACATATAATGTTCATAGGCCTGATGCAGTTATGTAGTTAATATGATAAGCCCCATCTACTACATCCAAAAGTAAAATTTAGTCAATGTTTAAAATTGCGCAATTGAATATTGAGACTTTTTTCATTAGCGAGGTAAGGCGTAAGGCTCAAAGCATTTTCAAAAGCCTAAAAATTTAAAAGTTACGTAAATTAATAAATAATGTATAAAATTTAAGGAGTGCATTAAGAATAATATATTAATATTATAATTTATTAACACATTAAAAAGTAATATAATATTTTAACTATGTAAAAAGTAATAAATTGCATAAAATTGGAAGTAACACGTTAATATCCTAATATTGAATTATTAAATAAGATGGGTTATACAAACATTAAACTATCGAAGTAAGCTAAGATATTAAAATAAAATACTAAAATATCAAAACATAGCAATAAGAATATGTTCAACATTAATCAATCTTTCTCTCATTGAGACTACTCGATAATATGATAAATCATTGACACATGAATTTTTAATTTTAAAGCTTCTTTTACTCTCATCACCTAATTGATTATCATTAGAATCATGAACATAATGAATTGTTTATCTCATTTGTTATCTTTAGTCATAAATATATTTTCTCACTCCTTGTTATCTTTAAAACCAATAATTTTCTATTTTTAATGAATAATCAATAATACAAATATTAATTAAAATAACATCTATGTTAATAATTAGAATTTCTACTATATAAATTTTTATGGAATTATTATTTATTTATTTATTATTATTCTGTGTGTGAGATATGAAGGTTGATTGATGAGATATATTTATACTATTTTCAGCTTTGTTTTAGGAAAAAAATAACAGAATCTAAAAATTAGAGTCGTTTTTTGAGGTGAAGTGCACCTCAGCTTGGGACAATGAGACGTAAGTCTCATTGCGATTTTTTTTTGGTGAAAAGAGCTGAGGTGGGTTTCAATGTGTGTCTTCTTTTGTGCAATTTTAAATAAGGATTTCATAATATTAGATGTGTGAAAGTAGAAGGTAATATTGGGGAATCTGTGGATGTAAATTTTTGCTGAAAAAACTGCACTTGAGGATTTGGTGTGAATGATGAACTATTTAGTTTGTCGCAAAATAAATGCAATTTAAATTAAATCCCAACAAAGTAAATCACCATAGTTGGCCGCATTTATTTTGCTGCAGATTTTTACAGAAAATGAACTATGAAGAAGTATATCTTTATTTTATGATTTTGGCAAATAAAGATAATGGGTGGTGGGAGCAAATCTTAAAGCTTACTTGCAAAATATGTGGGTGAATGTCTTTCTTTTATTTCAGTGGATTTGATGACTTGGCGATCCTTTTTGGATGATTTTGGCATTCTTAATATGTTTGTGGTCTTTTAAAAGATGGGCAATGGTTGGATATCTTTATTGTAGGTGAAGCATCTTGAAGAGATTCTAAGCAATGCTGTAACCATCATCCATTATTCAATGTGTTTGGTCAGGTCAATCTGTGGAAGATATATAGTTTAATAATGGGAAAGAACCGTGATGAATTTTGAGGAAGAATTTTGCGGACGAAGGCCTTGACCTACATACAAGAAAATTTTCACATGTTCTTTGCTAAGAAAGTAGGGATTGGGTGATAATTTTACTTCCACCTGCTTTTTCATTGATAAAAAATTCAACGCCTGTAGCTAGAGGAATTAACAACGTGATAGTGACAACAGAGAGAAGTAGGGGACATCCTTATGTGGCCAATGTCAGAAACCATGTCATATCTGAGAAACATACTAGAATATACATAGGAAAGTTATAGTTTAGAAATATTTATGACTTCTGTCAAAACAAGCTGGGGAAACCTTGTCTTGATCGAGGGAAACACAGCAACCAATCGAAATTCATTTAATGAGGGGTAACTTGAGTTGTTATAGAGGATGTTTTCTACATCATTTCAGACTCCTATCTCTAATAGAATTGAAATGTGGTTCTATATCTCATAAAGGTAGTTTTTGAGTGCCCTTACTGCAAACAAACAAAAATAGCTCATTGATTGTTGAATTGGGGCTTTTGATCACATGTAGGAAATCAATGTTATACTCTTCCACCCATACAGCTCATGCTAACTACTTCTGGTTAAAATTGCGGATGGGTCTCTCTTCAAGGTGGTTGAAAATGTTCTATTGTTTTCTCAAAAGACCTTGTACCTAATTCAGTGCTTCTTTTCCAAATTTGAGTAACAATTTCTCTTCAATTAGCATACTTGTGCATGAAATTAATTGGGTATTATTTTTTTTTTTTTTTCAAATCATCTTAATCTGAGGACTTAGATTTAAAGAGGACAGTTCCTAGCGCTAAAGGGTGCTTGGGTTTTATCCCTTTATGTCAATGGATCTCTAGAAATGAGAGCTTATAAAGTAGCATATATTAGATGCAATAATCAATTTAGTAAAAATTTTAACTCAATTGTCAATTCTAATAAAGAAAAAGTAATCAGGTTATGCCAATATTGGTAGGATCATTCAAACCTTGTGTACCTTAAAAAACTCTACTCTTCATTATAAAGTGATAAGAATTTAAAAGATTTATTTTGGGAAACTTGTCAAATTTCGAAGCACACTTATAATTCTCATCCCATTTAACTTATAAAGCATCCTATCATATTCATAAATTCACAATGATAATTGGAGACCATATAGAATGAAAAATATTGTAGGATTTTTTGATTAATTTTTGTCATTTTTGATCATGAATAAGGATCATTTGGTCACTTCTCATGAAAGAAAAATCATAAGTATTTATAGTTTTTGAAATTTTGAACAAATTAAATTAAAAAATATAGGTATTGAAAACTAACAATGCAAAAAAATATTTTGAAACTACCTTTGTTGCTTATCTAATGGGTGAGGGTGTTGTTTATTAAATTTTTTGTGTTGACAGCTCTCAATAGAATGGGTTTGATGAGAAGAAAAAAATGCATTGCCTACTTCTAAAATTTTAACTCAATTGTCAATTCTAATAAAGAAAAAGTAATCATGTTTTGCCAATATTGGTAGGATCATTCAAACCTCGTGTACCTCCAAAAACTCCACTCTTCATTATAAAGTGATTAGAATTCAAAAGATTTATTTTGGGAAACTTGTCAAATTTTGAAGCACACTTTTAATTCTCATCCCATTTAACTTGTAAAGCATCCTATCATATTTCATAAATTAACAATGATAATAGGAGACCATATGGAATGAAAAATATTGTAGGACTTTATGATTAATTTGTCATTGTTGATCATGAATGAGGATCATTTGGTCACTTCTCATGAAAGAAAAGTCATAAGTATTTATAGTTTTCAAAATTTTTAACAAATTGAATTAAAAAATATAAGTGTTGAAAACTAACAATGCAAAAAATATTTTGAGACTACATTTGTTGGTTATCTAATTGTTGAGGGTGTCGTTCATTAAATTTTTGGTGTTGACACTTCTCAATAAAATGGAGTTGATGAGAGGAAAAAAATGCATTGCCTACTTCTAAGTTTCTAACTCATGTTTAATTTTCACATCCCCAAATATTTTTAAGTAAAAACAATTCTAATAGTTGTGTATTTGATAAATAGATTACCTCCTCAATTATGAAACTCTTAAACACCCTACGAAGTCCTACATTAATTAACATAATTATCATCCCCGTTAAATTTGTTTTGCTCTGCATTTACATATGTTTTTCCTAAAAATTGAAGCAAATTAGATTCTAAAGCTCAAAATTGTTTTTTTTGTCTAGAGCTCTCAAAATTGGAGTATAAATTTTGCACTCAAATTGCAAGCAAGTTATGTAACTACATAGATTTTTACTTTCTCGATTAATAGCCTTCTTACCTCAAATTTGATATTCAAGGAAAAAATTTTACATAAGAATATTTAATTTTGGGATATTAATACCTCAATTCCAACCCGCATTTTTTTGCGTCTTATTTAGATTTCCAATAAAATTTAAATCCTATGATTCAAATCTAGCATTCATGTAATCCAAATTTATAGCTAGATAGCCAATATTCAAACACCCAAATAGAACCTCAAATCAATCCCTTCAATTCTTACATTGCAACTTACTGGCATCATATCTCCACCCAATCTATAAGTTCTAGTTGTGTACACGCCTATTCTAGAAGAAACAAAATTCGAGAGGAGATATCAATATATAGCATTTGAACAAGGCCACAAATTTGATCCAACTCCAGATCCTCACGATGATTTATTAGGTACCAATTATGAATTCACTCATATTGAATTTTTTAAGATCTTGATTTTTCATTGCATCTAGGAAACATCATGTGTTGATCATCCCATCTGTAATGTTGTTTCATATAACAGATTATGTCATGGTCACCATGCATTTTTAGCTTACCTTGATAAACTATGCATTCCTAAATGTATTCATTAAGTTATTAGTATAGTGCAGTGGGGGGAAGCTATTTGGGAAGAGATTCATGTACCACTAAAAAATGAGACTGGGAATTATTTGATCCGTCGATTGAAAAATGCTAGGTGGGATGTAAGTGAATCTTTATAGATTAACCTAATGTGGCTGGCATTATGAATAGATTACAAAGCTTGACTTGCAGTGAATACATTTGCTACTCCTATGGAATAGATTACCAAAAAATATTTTGTTCTTACAGAAATTTTGAATACAATTTTGGAGTTATTCTCTTTTGCCTCAAATTTAGTCTGCCATTATAACTGTTAGAAGTGAAGATGCATTTGTTAAAATGGGTATTTGGAATAAGAGGTTTATATGTAGATTAATTTGAGATTTATTACGTAGGCTCATGTTAGTAAGGTATGTAAACTCAAGAAATATGTACGTAGGTTGAAGCAGTCCCCAAGACTATTGTTTGGCTAACGCACAAAGATATTAAAAAAGTTGATTATTCTCAATGTCAAGTGAATTATAATATATTTGACATGCATTCACTTACAGAAAGGCTATACTTATTATGTATATAAATGATGTGATCTTGAGGAAAATTGCAGAAGCTTGTCAAAGAATTTGAAATCAAAGATTTCGAAAATCCCTTGTATTTTGTTTGGATGAAATTATTTTGGTGAAGAGAATTTTAATCTCTCAATGGCAATATATTCTAGATATTCTCTTAGAGAAGAGAATGTTTGGGTGTAAACCAATAGATTAGAAGCAAAAATGATGACATTCCGTGTAGAAAGGGTGATATCAAAGGTGGGTTGAAAACTTAATTTACATTTCACATAGTGATGTGGGGCTAGGGAAGCCAGCCTACTGAATCAACTGGCAGGAGGAGGGAATTGGTCTCGTCCAGTTTCCTAAAGTCCCATTCCAAGCCCCAGTTGAACTGGGTGGCTATTTGGGAGGGGCGACACTAGCGCCAGCCCTTCCTTTGTTTCTTGTCTTGTGTTTTTCTTCTTAGGGATTCTTTTTAATTGTTGTTGGAAAGAATTAAGGTTAGTTTTTGTTGTGTTATTTTGTTTAGATTCTTCTTAGAGTCTTCTTCTCCCTTGCTTGAGCTTTATCCGATGATTGGTGGTGCTTCGGCTGTATCCTGTTTTAAGGTGATATTTTATTCTCTCCCATCGTCTTCCCTACCCCTCCTCCTTCACCTTCCTTAACTGTTGGCCATCCTAGCTGCCCCTGCCGCCCCTTTCACTGCAGCATCTCTGTTGTCCAGTCCCTTCAGGCCACCCCACAACACTAACCACCCCTTCCCCTGCAGGCCCTACTTGCCTTCGATCCTCTTCCAACCCCATCATTTGCTATCCACTCCTCCCCTCATATTTAACCACTGACTTTCCCCTTACATTTCCCTTACCTTCCCCGCCTACTCTCCATTCCCCCTACCACCACCACTCCTCCGCCACCTCGCAGACATCATCACCTCCCCTTAAATCTTCTTTTCCGGTCCCAGTTGGAGATTGGATATTGTTGTATTTCCTTTTCAGTTTGTTCTGTGGTTGTAACCCTAATTCAATTGCTTAATGAAGTTTGCTTTCGTTTTGCCCTATTTGAACTAGTTATGGTATCACATAGTAAACCAGATATTAGCTTTTTAGCATGGTAAGCCATTTTATTAATACTCTGATCAAGGAACACAGTTTATGTTTTGAATCATGTGATAAAGATGGCACTAAACTTTGGAAATTTATTTGAGAAGACGTCTAGAAGAGGCTGAAGTATTATTGAGTAGGTTGAGTAGGTTACGGGATTGGTCGAAGTTAAACCTCAGATAACTACATCTATGTGTGGTGAAAATTGGTGGCATGGTTAAATAAAAATTAACGTGGTGGCTTATAGTATTGCATGGGCAGAGTATCAAACATTGTTCTTGATATTTGTGAAGGAGTGTCAATAATAATGATTTACTCAGAGAACTCTGGATTACTGTTACTAACACGGTGGCTCATAGTAATGCATGGGCAGAGTTTCAAAATTGGTTCTTGATATTTGTGAAGGACTCAATCAGGATACTCAGAGAACTCTGGATTACTGTTACAAAATCAATGAAGATGTATTGCGACAATTATTTAGATATTAGCATTGTGAAGAATCGTATCTACCATGACGAAACAAAACATTTGGAAATCCATTTACATTTCATCTGGTAGAAAATGGAATCAGGAGTGATCTCATTTATATACACCTCAACAGGTCAATAAATTACAAATATTCTCGGTAAAACTCTACCATGAAAGAATTGTGTAGACCTTATCTCTAAGTTAGGCTTACTCGATTATTACAGTTGAACTTTAGTGGGAATGCAGAATGTTGTAATTATTTAGTTATTGTAAAATAGTCTTGTTTTTCTCAGTATTTGAATATTTGTCATCTACACAAATAAAAGAATTTCAGCTAACTTTCAGAAGTGGATAAGTTACAATAAATTGTTAAAGTTGATAATGAAATTATAGAATAAAAAATTTATTTATGAATGAATTTTCTATCCAATAAAATGATAAAATGTTTATATAAAACGCAGTCATGAAACTAGCTAATGTTGTTATTTGCTTTTGTGGTTTCTTTGACGGAAACTATTGTTCTATCTGTTTTGTTGGTTTCCATCCTTGCAGGTCTTTTTGCCTTTTATATAGCGGCCTTTACTTGGTGGTTCCTACAGAATTCAGCTTCTTTTGTTCTGGTTTTTTTTTTAATTTTTATTTTTTTGTGTGTGCGTGTGTGTAATTTGTGACACTTCTGACTATTTGTATCTTAGGAATGTATATAGTCAGTTATTAGGCCTAATCTATTTGGATTTGAAAATCACTCTTCTTCTAAGATCTCAGCTCATAAACAACTGTGACGCCTGAATTTTGAGATAAACTTTTTCCTTATTCTAGTGTCGCTTACCTTTGTTATTTCCCTTTCTCTTTGTTCTGCTCTCTCTTCTTTCCCTTTTATTGTTTTCTTTTGAAAGTGTGTTTATATTTGTTATAATTTGGTTTGTTTTCGTTGCACAAAATTTTAACAGCTTTTATTGCTTCAGTGATTATTTTCATGTTAATTTACAACAAAAACGTAAATGATTGCATTAAGATTGATGGATTGCTTTTCTAGTGGAAATCTTATGTTTGTTGCTTTGCTTAATCACAGCCGAGTTTGCATTACATTTTAGATGTGCAGTAGAGATCTTGGACTCAAAACTCCCTACATCACTCTGTTAACTCATCTGATATCTTACTTTTATGGAGATTACGCATGCTCATGTCTTTATTCATACTCTGTTTGTCTCACTTTTGATTTTGATACAGTTCTCTGGAAATTTCACAATATTGTTGTTTCATTATGATGGACGAACTAGTGAATGGGATGAATTTGAATGGTCAAAACGTGCAATTCATGTGAGTGCAAGGAGGCAGACAAAATGGTCAGTGTTTTATTGATAGATAGATAACAAGTTCTGAAACTTTTGTAACAGAAAAGTGTGAAGATGGTTCCCCGACTTTTTTTGGGAGTCTTAGAGTTTAAAAAACTGTCATTTTAGCCCCCATACTCCTTTAATATGGGCTAAAATAGTTCCAAGTGAAGACTATTTTCGCCCCTATTAAACAATCCAGGGACTAATTTAGCTCTTTATACAAAATAGGGACTATTTTGGCACTTTACTCCTTTTGTTATGGTTCTGACTAAGTTCTCATTTTAGGTGGTATGCTAAACGCTTTTTACACCCTGACATAGTTGCTTCTTATGAATATATTTTTATCTGGGATGAAGATCTTGGAGTTGAGCATTTTAATGCAGATCGGTAAGTCCCAGTAAATGTAATATAAACTCCATTGATCAAAATCTGTAACTAAATGTTGCTTTTTCCTAGGTACATTGACTTGGTGAAGAAGCATGGTTTAGAGATCTCACAACCAGGTTTGGAGCCCAACAATGGTCTAACTTGGCAAATGACTAAGAGGAGAGGGGACCGTGAGGTTCACAAGTGAGTAGTTATAGCAGTTCTCTATTTTTGTAGTAGAAAATCATACAGCATGTAATAAATGATTTCCAACAGGGAGACAGAAGAGAGACCTGGTTGGTGTACTAATCCTCACCTTCCACCATGTGCTGCGTAAGACCAATGAAGTGTTTTTTCCATGTTACATGTTCAAGCAAGTTATTTCAATTTTGTTTTTATTTTGATTGTATACATGCTTTATTTCAGATTTGTTGAGATAATGGCTCCTGTCTTCTCGAGAAATGCATGGAGATGTGTGTGGCATATGATTCAGGTGAGTTTGGTTTGGATAGGCTGTAGTAGCAGTTCTCCTGATGGCTCAGTCACTACGTTAATTATCTGCTTTCCTTTTAATATTTTAGAATGACTTGGTTCATGGCTGGGGCCTTGATTTTGCACTTAGGAAATGCGTGGAGGTACCTAATTTTTTCTTCTATGTTTGCTGAAGATATGTTGCGTATCATTTTCAAATATTTATATCTAGACTGCTTTTTCTTAATCGAAAAAAAAATCAGCCGGCTCATGAAAAAATTGGAGTTGTGGATTCTCAATGGATTGTGCATCAAGTAGTTCCATCACTTGGGAATCAGGTTAGTATAATCTATTATAGAATCCAGAAGGCATTTTGAAAAAGAATTTGTTCGATGCTGTGAGCTGAAATTTTCCTTCATTTTCTTGTTTTTATCAGGGCCAAGCAGAAAATGGCAAAGCTCCATGGGAAGGGGTACGCTACTGCTAAGACATTCTCACTTTCAGTTTTTTTATATGATTTTTTCCTGGTGTGTCATCCGATCTAGTTCAAGTTTAGAATTTGTTTAATTACTGTAATGCATTAGGTTTAGGGTATAGCGTTTTAAAATTTGGAATTTATTAGATTTTAAATGGGATATTAGGATTTTTTATTTTTTTGTTTTATTTTTATTTGAACTTGCATTAGTGGCGATTAGATTTAGTTTGTAATAAATGATCTTATTTTTGTAGCCCATTAACATAACTATCTAGGGTTTCAATATGCTGAATTGTAGTGTGATTATATTAATGATATTTTCCTAATCTTCTTTTTTCGTGACGAACTTCTATTACTCTTCTCTCTCCTCTTTTGATCACTCTCTTCTAATACGTCATTCTTCTTCATATTTCTCTAGTTTGTATCAATTAGCATCATAATTGAATGATACTCGCTCGTTTATTCTATGCATTTGCTCGCTTTAATCCCACTTGCTATAACATCGCACTATCTTGAAATCTCAATATTGTAGTGCTGATAGTTTGCTAGCCAAGCGTGCGCTTTTTCATCTACCGATGACTTCTTCCCCCACATTTGATTCTTTATCAGCAAGCATCCTTAGAGAAGTCCTAATTTCATGAGCTTGAAGCCGCCCATCTCGTGCCCATTTGGCATCATCTGCTTACTGTTATCAACTCTTCTCCATATCGAGTTGCCTTTGCTTGAAAATCCATCCTCGACTTCACCATTGATGATGTTGTCTTGAATAACCATGCGAGTCAATATTGAATACCTTCTGCGCGTTCTCGGATTCTGCAAACAACAAGATTTGATAATCAAATCTAAAGTTATCTTTTTTTAATTTGCATCTGATCTCTCCTTATTAACCAGGGTAGATTGTTTTGATTTAACCTTGTTGGATTATTTGGGAGATTTGCTAATGATCTCCAATGTTTTAATCGAAAGAAAAGGGAAATGATTATGGTATTAATGAGCCAAGCTGGCTCGTGGGCCAAGCTCAATGAGATAACAAATCCAACTATAGCTAACTTGTTGACATGCAGTCTGGCGCATTTAAAGATTATTTATATAAAATATACATAAAATATATTATAATTTAGTAGTTTAAGTATAAAGTAGTTAAAAACATCTAAAAAAATTTTCAGTGTCTTTGTTTTCTTTTCTTTTTTTGAGTTATATCCACTTGTATCACTTATTATATTAAGTGATTTCCTATTTTATTTTCTAATTTCTCAATTTTTATAGTTTTTTTAATAATTGCTTGGATTAACTCTTTTACTTTTTTTTTTCATAATAAATGAACTCACTCGAACTAGTAGAATTAAGCTTGAGTTTGAGCTCAAGCTGAAACTTGATTGATTGATTGATCAAATTTATGCTCGAGTCATTGGTGACTAGAGCTCAGCTGGACTCATTTACATCTTGAGAAATGATTGATTTTTCTATTACTCATCACAGTAGTACTGTGAAAATAAATAACAAGGGTTGCTTATTAAGCTCATCAACAATCCTTCAAGAACAAGGAGTAATGTACTCCTTCCCAATTATTTATATTACCAACATTTGTCCATAATAAATTGTGGATATTTTGGTTGTTCTTAGTGAGTACAATAAGATGCATGAAAATTTTCAGGAGTCAAGGGTATCTTTTTCAAATATTCACTATTAGGAGAATTGTTGCAACCCAAGAAATTAAATTTATTTTTTATTCAGTATTTAGAATTTACATAATTTAAATTGTGGGACGCTGTAATTTTTATTTATTAGGACTAATTATCCTTTTTGTTAATTTCAAATTTGAATTTGGTTTGAATTTGAATCATTAGTTTGAGAAATTGAATGAATATTTAATCTTATATGTATTTTCTTATCTTTGTAGCTTAATTCTACAAACTTGTTTCAGTTGTGTATCCTACGAATTGTAGACTAAATTAAATCAAACATATTTTTCTAATCTCTTTCGGGTGAACTCTGATTTCTTCTGTCTGAGTTTTTTTTTTCTGATACTTGATTCTCCTTCTCACTTGACACCCACATCAATACTACTTCGGTTAGTTTGTGCTAGCAACATATATATATATATATATATATATAAGCATATTCTTTTTTTTAATGTCTCTCAATTATAAAAAACATCCCTCCCTACACTCAATCAGGCCAGTTTCGTTGAATCCCCCCAATGAACAATTTGACATGTAATTATTGTGGGGTCATGTTTGATTGTCCAATCAATTTCCTCGGATCAAAATATGCTCAGTCCACTCGTTCTTTTGTTCAGTTAGGTATTGGTAACTTCTGTGAGCCATTGCCAAAATTTATATAGATTTAGAGTTGGTTAAATCATCTAAAGGCTAAAGTATACGATTACGAGAGCTTGAGTATTCAGTGAAAAAGAGAGAAAAACCCTGTTTGTTAAAGGCTGTGTGCCGGTTATATTAGAAAAGGAAATTTTCATATGTAGCACGCAATTCTTACGGGCGTACATATCTCACCCCTAAATTTTCATATATTCACAAGTAGCACTCAAATCTTTAATATCACATAAAAAATGACACTATTATCACTTTTTAAATTGAAATACACCTTTTGATGCATGGGCTAAAACACCAAAGTGCTATGTTTGTGAATACGAAAGTTTTGCTGTGAGACGTGTAAATACATAATAGTTATGTGCTCTGTATACACATGCACCTATTAAAAAATCAGGCAATATACCAATAATCTCATATATTTCAGTTTGTACATCAATAAAATTCTTTTTTTTTTTTTTAGTTATTTTCTTGTCAGAGTTGCTCTTTTACAAATTTCACGGCGCATCAATACATTTCCCCCCTTTTTTGTCCTTTAATACAAAAGAAAAGAAACTTTGATTTTTAATCTGCATGGAATGGGGCAGGTGAGGGAGCGGTGCCGTAAAGAGTGGGGGATGTTCCAAACTCGATTAACAGATGCGGAGAAGGCTTATTACAAGAAGATGGGGATTGCTCCTCCAAATGCCACATTTGCTTAGATTCAACACCCTTCTTGTCCTTGCATTTGTCCTTAATTTTGATATATATGCCTACTATCCAGGAGACTTTCACATTTAATAATTATATAACTATATAACTAATGTAAGTTAAATCAGGTGAGGGCATGAGGCCTCTGATGAGAAGTATTTCGATGTAAATATTCTATATTAATGCTAGATTCGTTCGTTGTGTTTGCTTCTGTGATAACTTTTACTGATTTTGCTTCTCTAGGCAGTAGCTGATTTTGCCTGGTTTTATTAATTGTGGATCTTGGCCCAATTATTTAGTTTGGCTTTATGAATTAACCTTTTTCATTCTTTTTTGGTTTTTGTCTATTAAATATATAACTAATGTAAGTTAAATCAGGTGAGGGCATCAGGCCTCTGATGAAAACTATGTCGATGTAAATATCCTATATTAATGCTAGATTCGTTCGTTGTGTTTGTTTCTGTGATAACTTTTACTGATTTTGCTTATCCAGGCAGCAGCTGATTGCCTGGTTTTCTTAATTGTCGATCTTGGCCTAATTATTTAGTTTGTCTTTATGAATTATCCTTTTTCATTCTTTTTTTTTTTTCTGTCTATTAACTGAGATGACATGTTTTTTATTTATTTGATAATATCTTAATGTATTGCTTTGTTTTTTTTTTAATTTTTTTTTTGTTTTTAATATTTATGTATTTGTTTTCATCATTTGTCCATTTCATACTATCATTTTAAATAGATGTTCGCATTATTTTTTTAATACAATAATAATAATAATAATAATAATAATTATTATTATTATTATTTAAAAAGATTGTGCTATTTTCTATATTAATTTCAGTACATTCTCTTTGGGGGAAAATGTGTGTGAAATATGTGTGGAGGCTTCATGTAACTACATGAGGATGTCACTCCCAAACTTGCCAACGGTTCTTTCTTGAATCTCTATGGCATGTGAATAGGGTTCTGAATTTAGCTGAACGAATGTTAATCAACTAAAAATTGATTTGAATTTTCACTCAGATTTGGTTTGAATGTTTTTTGAGCCAATTTTGAACTGAGTTTAGCTCAGCTCGAAATTAGATTGTTAACCGCTTTACATCTGATGGCTTTAGTCCTTTCATTGTGACTCATGTTCAAATGATATGATAGGCTTTGGAGCTCCAACTCAATAAAATTTATTAAGTATAATTCTATATTAGATAAAGTAAAGCCTATTTTTACTTTGTGATATAAGTAGTTTATGATGAGAGCCTATTTATTTATAATATCAGATTTAATGTTCATCAATGAGAATGATCTGAATGTTTTGTCCTAACTGAAGAGCTAAATCTCTTTTTTAAGTCATCCATCAAGTTGCTCGTTGGGGTCATAAAAGCAAAATTTCTATTTGGGAATGCATTACTCTTGACGAGACATGATGTTATGAAAAATGGAATTGGTGTATTTGCTGCGGCTTAAAAATTGTGGTGCTGTGAGGAAACATTGGAAAGGGTGTTTGGAATTCGTGGCAGTGTTGCATTTTAGAAAAAGCTCATTGAACACGGGTCGTGGGTTCAATCTTGTAGCCAGTGTTTATTCGCGAAAAGTTTGCACCCTTACCCCCCTCCCAAACAATCCTTGACGGCTTTCTATGCTCTTGTATCTCGCTTGAAAATTGCATGCTCCCCTCTCTTCTTTGTGGCTTTGGTGGCTAGGGTTCTTCTTGATTCCTTTTTTGTTGGGATGGTGGTTGTGGTGAGCTGCCTTTCTTCTCCCTCTTCCTTTTGTTTTCCTCGGCTCTCCTCTATGTAGCTTCAGTGGTTAATGCTGGTTCAAAATTGGTTCCTTTGGTTCTAGTGGTTGTTGCGATGAGCTTGCCTTTCTTCTCCTCTACCTCTCCACTCTGCTCTTTGGCTTCTTTTGGATCATTCTCTCTCCATCGCCCCAAAATATTCTTTATATACTCGGGCATTTTGATTTTGTGATTATATGCATTTCTTTGTGCTTAGTGATAGCTTGATTTCTTAGTGCTCTAATTTTGGTTGATGAATTGGAGGATGGTTTTGTTGTGATGTTGATTTTGCGATTTTTTTTTTTGTATTTGGAAATTATGGTGTTTTGATTTTTTTTTTTGCATGTG
>NW_018165363.1:33316-34766 GCF_001263595.1 Phalaenopsis equestris
TTTAGTCATAATATGGCGGTCAGTTGTCTGAGGAGAGGGTGTGAGTCAATTTACCAATAAGTTGGACTTCTTGGTGGTCGATATACCTCCAACCTACAGCGTAATCTTTGGTTCCCCACTGCTTAACAATTTCACAGTAGTGGTATCTACATACTATGTGGCAGTGAACTCCTCATGTGATGGAGAAATTATGACAGTGCGTGAGAATATGGAGCAGTCTCGGACATGTTACCTACAACTGGTAGGAAACTTGAAATAATAAGCATTGGATATCCAACATTAACAGGAATGAGGTCTTGAAAACGACAAAACTACCATCGAGATCCTCACCAAGCTCGAAGAACATGGCAAAGTTGTTCTAATTAGAGATACATTTGATGTAGGGCATCGAGATTTGCTGATCTAGACTCTCTACGAGTACAGTGATGTCTTTCCCTGGTCGGCCGCTGAGATGTCGGACATTCCAATAAATGTAAATTTAGTCACCTGACCAGTGAGACAGAAGATCTGATCGTTATCCATGACTTTGGTCGGGCTAATTTGCGAGGAGGTGCAAAATCTCAAGGAGGTGCAAAATCTCAAGGAGGTGGGTGTTGACCTCACTTTTGTGAGGGTCCCTTTTCTTATTGTAAAAGCCTGGGATCGAGCCTTATAGTTTTCTAGTGACCTTCTTAGATGACTAGAAATGAGACTCACCCATATATGAATTCTAACAAATTCTACATTCACTTAAGGTTTCCTAAGGTTAAGCCCAAATCCTCACCCGTTAGTTGAGATGGTTGGAGTTTAGAACATGGAAAGCACAAGCTGAATTCCTAAAGGTAGAAGAAGCCCTAAGCTACCCACGGAGCTCAGAGCCCTCGGAATTACCTCAATGACCCATTGGCTACTTTTGGAATTCTTTTTAGCCTAAGAAAAGCCCATTGGGCAAGAGCCTAGTGACATGCCTAAAATATGTTGCTTTCATTTGCACATTTAATGTCTATTTTTAATGATATTGTACTTTAATGAAAAATATTTTTGATATTTTTTGTTATAAGCACACTAAATGAATTAAATAGAGCGAATAAAATGAAAATGAAGCAACTTGGAGTTAAATGAAGCAAAAAAGACCAATGTTGATATGACACATAAGCATTAGAGATGGTTATCTAGAAGATCTATTGAATTTGGATGAACTCTGTAGATGTGCATGAAAAAAATCTTGTTGGTTTTGAGAGCACTATTTAAAGAGACTTCTGGAGATTCAAAAGAGAAACTTTTGGAGGAGGAAAAGGGAGTCTTTTGTAGATAAGTGGATTCTTCCTAGAGAGGAGAAAGTCTTGGGGGCTTGGAGGAGAAGAGGAGAAGTGAGAGATATCTTCTTCACTATAGATTCTTAGTAAGTTTGGAGTGAATTTTAAGGAGAGTAAGGGATTCAAAGGAACTTGAAGCATTGTCTGGGAAAGAG
>NW_018165363.1:35194-36826 GCF_001263595.1 Phalaenopsis equestris
GTTCGAACAACTTCGGATGACAAAACGGACTGCGCGGTCGCGTCCAGAACGCCAATTTTGCCTAGGGGGGACTCTCATTTCACAGCAAAAACGCGTCCGGGCAAAAATGCAAAAATAATAATAATAATATTATAATAATATTATTATTACATTAATATAATAATAATAAAATGGTATATCCTACTCATGCCTCCCTGTTCACGCCGGTCTAGGGAACTATAAAAAGTTTCTTTATATTATATTATTATTATTATTTTATTTTATTTTTAAAAGGGCTTCTCTCTCCTCCCAATCCTAGAAAAAAAAAACTGCTCCTTTCTTCCCCACCAGATTCAGATTCGCGAATCTTGGTCTTCCCCTCCCGATCCTTTTCCTCTCTCGCGAACTCCCTGTTTCGCCCCTCCCTATTCGCGACAGAGAGGACCGCTCGGCCCTCTCACTTCTGATCCCTCGCCCGCCGCCGATCTCCCTCTCCCGACTCTGAATCGCAGCCCCTGAGTTCATCCCCCCCTATACGCGACAGAGAAGGTTCCGCTCCTCTCCTCCAGCGTCGGTCACCGACTGTTTTTTCTTTCTTTCTTTTTTTCCTTCTTCCATTTCTTCTCGGCCAAATCCCGCCAACCTTGATGATCTCCATTCATCTCACCGGCTTCTGCCTTGCCGGTGTCGTATCTTTCGCCGGACAGAAACGACAACGAACTTCAACATCTTTCAAGAGGGTGCGAAAGACTCTCATTTTACCTGCAAGTTTCCGTCGTGCTTATTTAGGCATCGTGCAAATTACGCGAAGGTATAACCTTTTTTCCCATTCGCATTTTATTTCCTAGCTGGCTTTAGGTTGTAGGTGTGATAGGCGTGTGGGTTCGATTGCCCACATGGGTGCGACACGCCTATGTGATGGATCGATTGTTTTCCTAGAGATGACTTATAGGATAGGATCCCCTCGCGCAACTAATTTTCCTATGATAGCCGAGTGAATCATATTTTATTGTTAGTCGTAGCACAAAAATCCTAGAGGTTCGAGTTCCCTTCGCTCCCCTTTGTTTTGGTAGTCTCGATCTTTTAGAAAGATCGAAAGATAGATCTTTGCAAAATGAGAAAATGCGAGTCATTAGCTCATCTTGCAAAGCTCGGAGGCGTCGTGAAATCGGGAAGAGTGTTGTCACTAGCCCGTTTCATGATGAAATGGAGAACTTTCCCCTTTGGAGATCGAGGGAAAAGTTCCCCTACTTGCCTCACCAAAGCAAAGGTAGCAATTACCATCTTTTTATATATTGACCCTAGGTTCCCCGGTAAGGTCGTTAGCACAAGAATGGCTCCCTATCACATGTTTATGTTTGCATGTTGCATTTAGCATGTCACCTCACCTCACTTTGCTCCGTTCGGTCGCCCTGGCCCGACGAGCACCTCACTTCGCTTCGTTTGGTCGTCTCGACCCGACAAGCATTTTACTTTGCTCCGATCGGTCGCACTGGCCCGACGAGCATTACACTTCACCTCGTCATGTCGCCCCAACCCGACGAGCACCTCACTTTGCTTCGTTCGGTCACTTCAGCCCGACGAGCATTTCACTTCGCTCTGTCCAGCCGCCCCGGTCCGACGAGCACTACACTTCACCTCGTCCTGACGTCA
>NW_018165363.1:36866-37769 GCF_001263595.1 Phalaenopsis equestris
TCACGGCCCGACGAGCATTACACTTCACCTCGTCCTGCCACCCTGGCCCGACGAGCATGTTACTTCACTTTATCCGGCCGCCCTGGCCCGGTGAGCACTTCATTTTATTTCAATTGGCTCCCCTGATTCGGTGGATACAACACTTTAGCTTGGTTGGATTGCTCGACCCAGTCCACCAATTTCTTGCACCACCATATTGTCTTGCATGTATGTTTGCATTTTTGAATGTTGTAGCGCATATGCATGAATATATTATTGCATCTTGCATTGTATCTATATGTTTGCATGATCATGGTAAATATTGTCTATTTGAATTGCACTTTCTGGGTCATTGCTTCGCCGGTATACCCTCTTTTCGCGCCCCCCTGGCGCTCCGGAGGGCCTATCGTCGGGTCACTGCCTTACCGACATACCCTCTTTTTGGGGCCGCTGCCGCCACGGCATGCCCATCTTCCTAGGGCCGCTGCTACCACGGCATGCCCATATTTTTGAGGCTACTACTGCTACGACATGGCCATCTTCTTAGGGCTACTACCATCATAGTATGTCCACCTTTGTTTTATTATTTTATCTATTTTATGGGCATTTTTTCTAGGCCCGCTGCCACCACGGCATGCCCATCTTTTTGGGGCTACTACCGCTACAGTATGCCCATTCCTACGAGACATACTCTTTATCACTATTTATATGTTTTGATTCGCCCTGCATTAGCATTTGCATTTGTATGTTTGCATGGATAGCGAGCCAGACCCGTTAGGAGAGTGACTCCCGTGTTGGTCGCGATGCCTTAACGAGCATTGCTCGCTGGGTCAATCCCAATGAGCAATGCGAGTTAAGTAATTGGGATTGACACGAGTATGACTGTGCTAAATATTCAATAGATCTAACTTGTGTCACCGCTCT
>NW_018165363.1:38168-39186 GCF_001263595.1 Phalaenopsis equestris
AGAGTCCTGTAGCAGAAATAAGATACGGGCACAGGTTCCAATTCGTTAGCACGAGAACCACGTAGAGGGGACCAAGAGCAGATGCTCGTGCCCCGTATCTTAATTCTGCATTTTATATTGATGTATAGAATTTGGACCGGGCATGTATATGCGGAGTCTGGCCGCCATTTTCTTTTCTGGGATATGTTGCTGACCTAGCGGAACCAGCTTGTTTATTATTTTGGTTCAATTTGCTTTGATTTTTTGCATCATGTTGCATGTCTGCACTTGCTTGTGTTTTTCTTGTTTTCTTTCTGTGTTTTATCAGGGATTTCACGATACAACATAGGCTCATTAAGGACCCTAAAATTTTAATTTTCTACAAAATCCTAAATAAAATCTTCAAGATAATTAAAATTTAGGATTTAAATATTCAAGATTTAAAAATTGTAACATTTACTTTTTTGCATATATTAATAGGGCTTCCACAATACTTAGGATCATTCTAGATAACTGCATTCATGTTTGCATGTCCCGAGGAGAAGTCCCCATACTTTTCCAACCTGACTGGCCCAACATACCTTCATTTAGGTGGTTTTCTAATGCGCCTAAGGTGTTAGAAGGCTCCCCGACCCAGACGGGGTGTAAGTCCTTTTGTTGGAGTTTTTACAGCTTTGTAGCTGAACCTCCGCTTTCTTTTCTTTCCGGAGGCATCCTTGTCATTTCGGCAGGTATAAGTCCCACCTCTTGGAGCTCTAGTTTATAGTCATAGGATAGAGTTTCCTTCCTTTGACCTTAGAGCTACCGAGGTTCTTGTGGATGATGCAATTCACGGATTGCTGACCGGGGATCTCTGGTTGTGTTGGGTCGACTACCTTCACGAGCAGGTAGACTTAGGGTCCTAGTGGTTTGGGATGACGGGTCCGTGGTACCCCGACCTGACTACCTCTGCCTCCTAGGATTACTTTTCCTTGCCCTTTGACTACCCCTGTTGAGCCATTTCAGCTCCTTTGACTTCGTTGGTGTCACTTTGACGGTC
>NW_018165363.1:39286-48258 GCF_001263595.1 Phalaenopsis equestris
TTTAAAGCAAAGATAAAAACTTATCTCAAATCCTCTGCCAAATTCTTGAAGTTCCTTTGAATCTCTTATCTCTTACAACACTCTTAACTCTCAAAGTAAAATTATAAACTAAAGGAAAATAAATTTGTGGTGCCTGAATTTTTCTTCAAAAGCTTCTTCACGAAGTTCTTCAAGAACCTTTCAAAACTTCTTAAGATTTTTCAGGACTCCCCCATTCACAAAGTCTCAACTTTATTTATAATTTTCCAAGAGGTGTCATGGTATCTCTTCAAAATGTGTCCTGATTCGATGTATTTACCAAGGGATGCCTCCTTTCACAAGTTCTTTAATTATATTTTCGTCTTTACCCATTTTAGTCAATAGGTGCCTCAAATGTCTCTTCAAAATTCATTTTAGTCAATAGGTGCCTCAACCGTCTCTTCAAAGTTTGTCAAAATGAATTAACCTGTCAAGTAATTGTCACTGGCGCTTAAGCGCGGGGCCTCTGACGCTTAGGCGCGGCCTTCTTGTTTCACCCGTGCTTAAGCGTCGGATATGGTGTTTAGGCGCCAAAATACTTTTGCACTATTTTTGCATTTTTACTCCAAATTTGATTCTTTTTCACTCTTTTTAGCATTTTTCACATTTTTACTTGTACCTGAAAGAAAAACACACAAATACCTTCCATTAAAGCGCAATATCTCAAAAATAGTTATAAAAATGTGTGTAAAAATATATATATTTTAGGTGTATCACCTAACCAGGAGTTTAGGGACCAAAATTTGGATTAGCCAACGTTCTTTATGCACTTGACAGAGGGTAAAGAATAGAATTACTCCTATATGGCACAATACCTTAGTTATATTTTAAAATTATTTTCTTACAGTAATTATAAACTCATTGCAAGGGGAAGGGTGTTTTATACAAATTTGAACTCTTCATACATTATTAGTTTATAGTATTGGTAACTTTGCAATTTAAAACCTTTTTAAATTGTCTTGCATTTGCATTTTGCATTTGCTTAACATACTAGCATTAATTTAATTTTATAGGATTTGACATTCTACAAAAACTTGTGATCACTTCCTATATAAATTTTGTACAGATAAAAGTATGTTTTATTAAAGTCAATTTTATAAGAGTTTTGATAATCTCTGTGGGATTGATATTGGGGTTTTTAAAGAAATTCCTATATTATTTGAAAAATACGTATACTTCATAGTAACCATAGTGTGTAAAACCTTTTTATCACTTTATATAATATTTAATTTTGTACACTAGCCGCTAAATATAAATTGGGTCAAGCTTTTGGTCATACTTCTGAATTTAAATAATTGTGTAACTTTGGGTTGGGTCAAGTTTTTGATGTCGTTGTCGGGGAGTGCAACGAAACCTTTTTGACTTAGGAAAATCATAATTTTAAATTGTATAAAAACTATATTGTTGTTTTTATATTTGTGTTTGTATTTAAAAATATAAAAAAGAGAGATATTTACTGTTAGTGTGTTTTGCTTGTTTTATTATTTATCTTTAGAAAGTGTATGCGTAGTGCAGGATATGAATGTTTAGTACCTTACAATTCTGAGTTAGAGCAAACAATTAGAAAATTTAGAAAACAAAAATAAATTCATAATTTCCAAGAAATGACAAATGTTATATATAATATTTTAGAAAATCAAATTGATGAGAATGTACCAAAACCATTAAGAGATTATGCTAACCTCATGGTAGATGAAATTCATTGAAATATACAAACTCCTGTCGTAGAAGCTAACACATTTTAATTAAAACCTGCTATCATTCAGATGGTACAAAATAACCAATTTGGGAACTCCATCTGAAGATCCTAACTTACATCTTACAAGTTTCTTAGAACTTTGTGCTATATTTCAATATAATGGTGTCTCTAATGATGTTTTTAGACTTAGACATTTTCCTTTTTCCTTAAGGGATAAAGCTGAAATGTGGTTAAACTCATTAGGACTTGGATCTATTAGAACATGGGTAGATATATCACAAAAATTGTTAGCATATAAATTCTTGGCTAAGTATTTTCCACAATAAAAGACTGTTAAGCTTAGAAATGATACTACTTCTTTTTGTCAGTTTGAA
Source organism: Phalaenopsis equestris (assembly GCF_001263595.1). Classification (NCBI taxonomy): domain Eukaryota; kingdom Viridiplantae; phylum Streptophyta; class Magnoliopsida; order Asparagales; family Orchidaceae; genus Phalaenopsis; species Phalaenopsis equestris. The sequence goes on from NW_018165363.1 coordinate 41,378, forward strand.
GGAGAATCAATATACGAGGCTTAGGAGAGCTTTAAAGAATTTCTTAGGAAGTGTCCATACTATTCTTTGCCTAATTAGTTAAAAATTCAAATAATGGATTAGTAGGATTTCTTAGATCTATTATTGATGCTGCTGCTAGTGAATCATTAATGTTAAAACCTTTTGATGAAGTATATTCTTTAATTGAAGAAATAACTATGAATAATTTTTAAGGGTCTTCTGAATGGGTAAATCCTAAAAGAATAGTCAGTGTTCATAATTCTGATGATACTTTTATGTTAACATCTCAAGTAGCTGCAATATTAAGAAAGTTAGATCAATTGGTAATGAATTTATCTCAAACACCTCAAGTGATTGAGGAAAATTCATTTAAACAAATGATTGAATCCAACATTCCTAAATTGGAGATTTTGAATGCCATTAACAATAAACCTAATAACCCTTATTCTAAGTATTACAACCTAGGTTGAAAAAACTACCCCAACTTTAACTGGAATAACAATTCAGCAATGGGGAAAAAATCAAGTGAACCCATTAGTAAACTGGAACAACCAGGGTAGTACTAATTATAGACCAACTTTATCCTCCTAGATTTAATAGTAATCAACAAATTATAGAGAAGAAGTTGTCTATAAAAGAACTGGTGTTACATATGGGTAATCAATTACAATTTCAAGGAGCAACAATTAGAAATATAGAAAATCATTTGGGACAAATTGCCAACGCCCTTAGCAATAAGCCTCAGGGAAGTCTTCCTAGTAATACTGAAGTTAATCCGAAAGATCAAAACAAAGAACATGTTAAAGCTGTTCAATTAAGAAGTGGAAGAGAATTGAAGACCCAAGTTTAAAAAGAGATTGAGTTGAGAAAGAGAGAAAGAAATTGAAAAGTTTGATGAAGATATTTCTCAAGACCTAGAAATACCTATTTCTCCAATGAAGATCAATTTAGAATGACCACCACCTCCATTTCTACAGAGACTTCAATAATAGAAATTAGATAAACAATTTTTAAAGTTTCTGTAAATATTTAAGAAGTTAACTATTAATATTCTATTTGCTGAAGCTCTGGAACAAATGTCGAGCTATGTAAAGCTTATGAAGGATATTCTTAATAAAAAGAGGAAGTTTATAGATAATGAGACTGTTGCCCTCGGTGAAGAGTGTAACACAATAATTCAGAAGAAAATTCCTCAAAAACTAAAAGATCTTGGCAGCTTTACTATTTAATATGCAATAGAAGACATATTTTATGGGAAAGCTCTATTTGATATAGGGGCTACCATTAACCTTATGCCTCTATTTATTTTTCAAAGGTTAGGCTTAGGAGAGATTTATCTCACTTCTGTAACTCTTCAGTTAGTGGAACGATCAATTACTTGCCAGAAGGAAAATATAAGAGACGTTTTAGTAAATGTGGATAAATTTATCTTTCATGTTGATTTCATTGTATTAGATATGGAGGAAGATAAAGAAATCCTTGTCATTTTAGGGATGCCTTTTCTTGGTACTGAAAGAGCAATGATAGATGTGCAAAAATGTGAGTTAACCATGAGAGTCAATGATCAGAAAGTGACATTTAATATATCAAAAACAATAAAATATCCAACAAAGGGAAGAGAGAATGAATGTTTTAGAATGGAACTTATTAATCAACTGAGTAGCAACCATTTCAAAGAATGTTATGAAGATAAATTGGAACAACACAAATATGAGATTGAAGAAGACATTGATCTGAAAGATGAAAAGATTAATGAGGATACAAATTATGTTCAGGAAAATTTTTAGTTGTTGGACACAAATGAAAACAACAAATATTTTACTCCTTCAATGGAAAAACCTCGTGAACTAGAGATGAAATTTCTACATATGCATGTAAAATATACCTTTCTAGGGAACTCATCTACAGTACCTGTTATAGTATCCTCAGACCTTTTTGAAGATCAAGAACATAAATTAATTTAATTTTTTAAGAATTATAAAAAAAATTTTGGATGGAAGATAGCAGATACTAAAAGAATTAGTCTTTCAATTTGTACAAATTTTAATGGAAGAAAATTATACGCCGAGGGCTAATCCTCAAAGGATATTGAACACTATAATGAAAGAAGTTAAAAAAAAATCATAAAATGGTTAGATGTTATAATTATTTATCCTATTTCGGATAGTGCTTCAGTTAGTTCGATCAGCCGTGTTTCTATGAAAGGGGGAGTGATTTTATCTATTAATGAAAAGAATAACTTAATTCCAACTCGACAAGTCTCTACGTTATAATATCCTTAGACTTGACTGAATATCAAGAGCATAAATTAATGGAAATTTTAAAAAATTCTAAAGATCAAGAGCATAAATTAATGGAAATTTTAAAAAATTATAAGAAAGCTTTTTGATGGACTATAACTGATATTAAAGGAATCAGTCATTCAATTTGTATGCACCAAATTTTAATGGAAGAAAATTATACGCCGAGGGCTAATCCTCAAAGGATATTGAACACTATAATGAAAGAAGTTAAAAAAAAATCATAAAATGGTTAGATGTTATAATTATTTATCCTATTTCGGATAGTGCTTCAGTTAGTTCGATCAGCCGTGTTTCTATGAAAGGGGGAGTGATTTTATCTATTAATGAAAAGAATAACTTAATTCCAACTCGACAAGTCTCTAGGTGGTGAATCTGCATTGATTATAGAAAATTAAATGTTGTCACGAGGAAAGATCACTCTCCTTTACCTTTTCTAGATCAAATGTTAGACAGACTAGCGGGGCACAGATATTTCTGCTTTCTGGATGGATATACCAGTTATCACTAAATTCCTATAGCTCTTAACAATCAAGAAAAGACCACATTCATGAGTCCTTATGGGACTTTTGCTTTTAGATGGATGTTTTTTGAATATTGCAATGCGCTTGCAACTTTTCAAAGATGTATGATGTCCATTTTCTATGATTTAATTGAGAAAGGAATAGAAGTTTTTATGGATGAATTTTCAGTATTTGGTACTTGATTTGGACCATGTTTAAATCATTTAGAAAAAAGTACTAAATTTTGCAAAGAGACAAATTTAGTTCTCATTTGGGAGAAATGTCAATTTATGGTTGTAGGAGAAATTGTACTTGGATATAAAATTTTTTAAAATGGTATAGAAGTAGATGTTTTGAAAATTGTATGGAAATAGATCTAGCGAAAATTCAAGTTATTGCTAAACTACCTCCTTATACTACAATGAAAGGAGTTAGGAGTTTATAAGGACATGCTGGTTTCTACAGGCAATAAATCAAATATTTTTCAAAAATTACTTAGCCTCTATGACAACTTTTAGAAAAAGATGCCTTATTTGATTTAATCAGAAGTGTCTAAATTCCTTCAACTATCAAAAGTAAAATAATTACCACTCCTATTATTGCTTCACCCAATTAAGGAAAACCATTTGAGCTGATGTGTAATACGAGTGATTATACTATTGGTGTTGTTTGGGACAAAATATGATAAAATTTTCAAAGTAATATATTATGCTAGTAAAACTCTTAATGAAGCTCAAAAAAATTATACTACAAAAAAAATTATACTATTACAGAAAAAGATTTATTAACGATAGTATATGTCTTTGATAAATTTAGGTCTTATCTTATTGCAACTAAATGTCTAGGCCTACAGATCACTCTGCTATTAAATATCAGATGTTGAAGAATGATTAAAAACCAAGGTTAATCAGATGTGTTCTTCTGATGCAAGAATTTGATTTTGAGGTAGTAGATAGAAAGAGAACTGATAATCAGACTGTTGATCATCTATCTAGGCTTGAACATGAAAATTCAGATTACATTCAAAATGAAATTAATGAATGTTTTCTTGATGAAAAATTATATACTGTAAATGAAGGATGTGTTCCGTAGCATGTCGACATATTTAATTGCATAGTCATATTTTACCCTATGGTTTGACATACTCACAACAAAGGAAATTTAAGCATGATGCAAGATCTTACTGCTGGGATGACCCATATCTATATAAATAATGTAAGATCAAAGTATTAGAAGATGTGTACCTATGGACGAAATTGAAGCTTTTTCATGATTCTAATTTTGGGGGACACTTTGAGATTGATAAAACTGCACATAAAATTTTTTTAATTGAATTTTATTGGCCTAAAATATTTAGAGATGTCAATACATATGTAAAAACATGTGATTGATGTCAGCAGGTAGGCAATACTTCTAGAAGAAATGAAATGCCCCTCAATGTTACTTTAAATGTTGAAATTTTTTATGTTTGGGGTTTAGATTTTATGGAACCATTTATATCATCTTTCAGAAATATATACATATTAGTTGTTGTGTACTATCTTTCATGGTGGATAGAAGCTGTAGCTTTACCTCGCTGTGATGCTCGAAGAGTTGCAAAATTTTTAAAGAGAAATAATTTTAATAGATTTGGGATGCCAAGAGTAATAATTACAGATGGGAGAAGTCATTTTAGGAATAAGAAGATTGAAACATTGGTTACAAAACATGCTATTAGACATAGAATTATCACTGCTTATCATCCTCAGATCAGTGGTCTAGCAGAATTATCCAAACAAGAAACTAAAAGAATTTTGGAGAAAACTATAAATCCTAATATGATGGATTGGTCTGATAGACTGGATGGAGCATTATGGGCTTATAGGATGACATATAAATCTCCTATAAGAATGACCTCATCTAAACTTATATTTGGGAATGTTTGTCACTTACCAGTAGAATTGGAGCATAAAGCTTATTGAGCTATCAAAGAATTTAATTATAACTTGAAAGATGCTGGTGAGAGACGATTATTGCAATTGAATGAGCTTAAGGAAATCAGAAATGAATCTTATGAGAATGCAAAAATTTATAAGGAAAAGCTGTATAAGGAAAAGTTCAAATTATGACATGATCAGAAGATTTTAATAAAGAATCTAGAATCTGAACAAAAAGTTTTACTATACAATTCAAGATTGAAATTATTTCCTGGAAAACTTAAGTCTAGGTGGATGGGGCCCTTTGTTGTGATAAAAGTTTATCCTTACGATAAACCCTAAATCTATAGTAAGGATATAATTTATACTATATATTTACTATTTCCATCAAAGTAAGGTTTATAGTTTATACTATAGATTTACTATAAACCCTAAATCTATAGTAAAGATATAGATCTAACTTTATGAGTTACCTGCCATAAAGTAAATGGGCATAGGCTGAAACCTTACTTTGATGGAAATAGATCTATATCTAATAAAATCCTAATGTTGGGTCAGCTTGAGTAAGATGTGCATATGTTGTGCTAACGAAGTTAGACCAAGTGCTTTGTGGCAGGTAACTCATAGTTATTAGAATGAATTAGGTTTAGTTGGTTTAGATTTGTTTGTGTGTATTTACTTGATTGAGTTTGAGGGTCACACAATTGTTGCTACTACTCAAAACAATATAATTCATGACCTAAAGGATGTTAAGACATATATTTGGACCTATGATGAACCAATGTATTATAGTGCACTGGCACCTAGGCACCAAAAGCTGGTGCCTAGGCGTCAGAATACAGAGAACCTGTCACCTAGGCGCCCAAATCTGGTGCTTAAGTGTCACAGTTATTGAATCATGAAATTGAGTGGTTTTCAGTTTTTCAGACGGTTTTCACCATTTTAAACCCCAAAAACTTCAATTCATTTCGTTCTTCACCATTTTAGAAGATTTGGGAGTAAAAGTCTTGAGATCTCACCAGATTTCAAGAATCATGGATTGAAATGCTTTGGCAAGTCTAACTCTTAGAGTCTTTGATCATAAGAATTTCATAAGCAAAGAAGTACAGAGACTTTATGATAGGATTTTGGTAAAGAAGAAAAAGATAAAAGAAAGAGGATTCATCATGCCTGGAGGGCAGATTGAGGCAATTATTGCCAGAGGAGTTGGGAAGTGTTTTGCTACACCACTGCCACCGCTGTGATCTCTGTTGTAAATGAATTCTATACAAATCTTCATGGATTAAATCATGGATTGGTTTATGTTCAATGTAAGTTAGTACCTTTCACTCCTTCAAGAATCAATAAGTTGTTCTGAGCGGATGGCAAGCCAATTTGTAAATTTGCTAACTTTACTCCGACTAGAGACAATCTGACTGAGATCTTCAGATTCCCGACGGACAACGATGAACGTTGGAAATTTAGAAGCTATTCCAAGGTTAGTTTTCCTGCTGCAAGATTAAATTCATCATTTATGTCTTGGCACTTCTTTATTTCTATCAAATTACTTCCTACCATGAACATCAAGGAAGTAACGAAGGAAAGTGCAATCCTCAATTATTGTATCCAGATGAGAAGACTTATTAATATGGAGGCACTTATTTATAGAACCATCATTGGAGCTGCACTCAATGGATCTATGACTAGGCTTGGGCACCCTGCAGTTATTTTCTCACTTTGTAGTCAAGCCCAAGTATCTTATGAAAGTTGGGAAAAGATACTTCTTCCTTGGAAGCCCATGAATCAATCTATCTTGAGGTGTGACAACATCAATCTTTATGCATCGCTTGGAGGAATTTCTTACATGGACCAGTTTTTATGCCCTTTCACATCATCAACATCTCGACACATTGATAGTTTGACAAGTATCATGGAGGTAGTGGGGAATATAAAGAACGAGATATCAGTGATTCATAGCAGGATCAGTACTGTCGGCACTATTTTTTGTGTGGGGTTTGCCCTTAAGAAGCTGTCGGTCATCGGAATTGAAATCCCGTTGCCCGCTTCGGAAGGACATTCTTTTTTTAAAAAAAAATTTTAGTTTTGAAAAAGATGAAGTCAAACTGACCCCATAATTTTCATAGTTTAAATGAAAGAGCGTTTTATCTCAAATCATGTATCTA
>NW_018165363.1:60637-75791 GCF_001263595.1 Phalaenopsis equestris
AGTTTCTTTTGTCTTTCTCCCTACAATGAGGAATACTTATGTGTAGGATTGTATTTTAGTAAGAGTACTTTTAAAATTCCATAACTTGTGATAATTCAAACTCTATGCTTCATTTACTGGTCAATCCGACCAATTGATTTGTTAGAATTTGTTGTAAAACGTAGTGACCTGTAATGGGCTATGTTTCAACATAGTAAGGATCACATTTAGCCTCATGGATGAGAATGTAGTCCTTGAGGTTAAGTGCAAATAAATAGAAAAATAATTTTTGATGGGGGTAAAATTAAAGATTTTAGGGTGATAGACTAAAATTCTCAATTTGATCTGGATGTTAAGAAAAAAAGTGAGATGTTAGCTCTCAGGTGAGGGGAAGTGAGAACTCTAGAGTGAGAGCTAGCATCTTTCCAACCTAACCATGGGTTTAGGGACTAACCTCTAGATTAGTCGATGTTCTTTATGCACTTGACAGAGGGTGAAGAGCTAAACCTATTTGAATAAAATCTAAATTGATTCAAAATTTTGAGGCCAAACTCACTTAAAAATAAAAAAAACATGTTAGGGAGGCCACCTTCACAATTAACCTAATCATTTAGTTAGGCAAATTGTGAAGGACGATGAAGCTTAATCCTTTTGGGCTAACCCTAATTACCTAAGACCAGGCTTAACCACAAAAGCCCAACCTTAAGCTTAAGCTCAAGCCATCATGGGAAAGCCCTAGCCCAAACCCTTAGGCCCATGACTTTAGACCAAACAATTTGACCCTAAGAACAAACCAAAGACCTAAATGGTCCACACAACAACCCAAGTAAAGATTAATTAGTTTTAAATTAAACACGAGAGACACACTAAAGGCAAATTTTGAACACTTAATCAAAATATCAACACATGGAAACTTGGTCAAACCAACCCAAGGTGCACCCAAAGAAGGCCAAAACCAAACCAAATATGGTCTTAGACACCCCACCAAAAGTTCTCCCAATCACTGTAAGCTCTTGTCATGCCACCTCCATAGCCATTAGAGCTCCACCATGCTCAAGGAATCATAAAATGGAGGAAGTTCCTTTACATTTGCCTAGGTCATTCTCATCCCTTTACTCATTCTCTGAGAATCCACCAGAGAACTCCAAGCAAGCTAGAGCTCCCCTCATGGCCCCTCATGACTTTTATAGTAGCTAACCTGAGAACTCTAAGGAACTCCCAAACTCACAACACCCTCACTTAAACTCCCTACTTTTAAGCCCAGTATTGCTCCCACAGACCCTAGCGGCCACCTCCTACCAATTCCAAGCCATCTTCCCCACTAAAATACCTTAATTTCATTTATAAAAACTTAGGGTTTTTCATGGCCTTGACACCAACCTCACTAAAACTGTAAACTAACCCTACCATTAGGTTCACAAGGTTCTAAAACCTCACCCCAATCAAAATCCACTCTTTCTGCACCCTCCAATCTTGCTCAACATCAACCCGAGCCACCCATTGGTCTAGCACATACTTAAGCCCAACCACAGAGCAAATTACATCAAGGAGGAGGTGCGTACATCCAAGGCGATCATTTCCATCATCCTCAATCAAGGCCTCAACTATTGAGACAAAGTATGGGCTCAAAACTCCTAGTTTAGGACTCAGTTGGTCTTTGTGAAGCAAAACTATAATGCATGCCTACTTAACCATATAGATAGTCTCGTCTCACTTAGATGAAGCTATAAGAACAAACCCCATATGATTTAGTAGAGTGTAGAGCAAGATCTTAGGGTTTGATTGTGGATGATTGTTAGTTCTTTATCTAGTGAGGATGATGAATGGATGTCATCCATTTTCGTGTATTTGAAACCAATGACGAAGATCAAACCAGACAGAGGAACAATAAATAGGAGCATAATGAATCGCGGGCCATCTCATTATCTACGTGGAAAGACCGTTCAATCATGGAACGCTACATGAAACTTCAACATGTATGAGGAATGATGCGGTGTCGACACAGATAAATAAAAAATCAAATTTTTTGAATTAAATAAATTCAAAAAAATCTAATAAACTTTAAAAATTTATATCTCCTTAAATACAAATCATAAAAATAAAATAAAGGAAAATTCATTGGGACAGATGATGGATTCTCAATCATCATATGAGACTTTAAATGCAATAAATAATTGACCTAATAACCCCTATTCTAACTATTACAATCCTGGTTGGAAAAATCACCCTAACTTAAGTTGGAATAATAATAACTCTAATGATGTGAATCCACAATGGGGGGACAATCAGGCGAACCTATTGGGAAATTATAACAATTAGGGAAGTAGCTATAGACCTTATTATCCTTCAGGCTTTAACAACAACCAACAATTTAAGAAGAAGAAGTTGTCTATAAAAGAATTGGTGTTACAAATGGGTAATTAGTTACAAAGTCAATGAGCTACAATTAGAAATAATGAGAATCAATTGGAACAAATTGCTGATGCACTTAGCAATAAACATCAAGGAACTCTCCTGAGTAATGTTGAGATTAATCTTGAAGATCAAAACAAAGAGCAAATTAAAGCTATTCAATTCAGAAGTGAAAGAGAATTGGAGACGAAAGTTCAGAAAGAGAAGGGGTGGAAGTTGAGAGGCATGAGGAAAATATTCCTCATGATTTAGAGAACCATGTTACACTAATGAAGATTAATATAGAAAAAACACAGCCTTCATTTCCTCAGATACTGAGATAACAAAAATTAGATAAACAATTTTCAAAGTTCTTGGAAATATTTAATAAACTAACCATTAACATTCCATTTGCTGAAGCCCTAGAACAAATGTCAAGTTATGTAAAATTTATGATGGATATACTTAATAGAAAAAGGAAGTTTATCGATAATGAGACTATTGCACTTAGTGAGGAGTGTAGTGCTATAATTCAAAAAAAAAAATTCCTGTAAAACTTAAATATCCTGGTAGTTTTACTATTCCTTGTGCTATAGGCGAGAGATTGTTTGGAAAATACTTATGTGATTTGGGAGCTAGTATTAACTTTATGTCTCTATCTATTTTCAAAAAGTTAGGTTTAGGAGAGATTTCTCCCATTACTGTAATCCATCAGTTAGTTAATCGTTTGATCACTTATCCTAAACGAGTTGTAAAAGATGTATTGGTAAAGGTTGATAAATTTTTCTTTCCTATGGATTTCATTGTGTTAGATATGGAGAAGGAGAAAGAAATTCCAATCATACTAGGGAGACCTTTTCTTGTCACTAGAAGAGCAGTGATAAACGTACAAAAGGTGAGTTAACCATGAGAGTCAATGATCAAGAAATTATATTTAATATATCAAAATCCATGAAATATCCAACAAAAGGAAGAGATGATTAATGCTTCAGGATGGAGATTATTGATTATTTAAGTAATGACTATTTCACAGAAAATTTGAAAATAAAATCGAACAAGAAGATTTGAAGCATGAAGATGAGAATAAAATGCAAGATAAATTTATTGAAATATGTAATGAGGATTTGGATTATGTTCATGAAAGTTTTGAACTATTGGACACTATGAAAAATAGTAAAAATTATGTTCCTTCAATTGAAACACCTCTTGAACTTGAGATGAAGATGCTTCCTACACATTTAAAGTATGCATTTTTATGAAATTTATCTACATTACCAGTTATAGTATCCTCAGAGTTGACTCAACTGCAATAAAAAAAGTTACTGAAGACTTTAAGAAAATATAAGAAAACCTTTGGATGGACATTAGATGATATCAAATGAATCAGTCCTTCAATCTGTATGCATAAAATTTTACTGGAAGAGCATCATAAACCTAAAGCTGACTCTTAAAAGAGATTAAATTTTATGATGAAAGAAATTATAAAGAAAAAAATTTTAAAATGGTTAGATATCGGAATCATCCATCCTATTCCAGATAGTGCTTGGGTTAATCCAATTCATTGTGTTCCTAAGAAAGGGGGTGTGACTATAGTTGTAAATGAAATTGATGAATTAATACCAACAAGACAAGTCACTAGTTAATGAATTTGTATTTACTATAAAAAATTAAATTTTGCCACTTGGAAAGATCACTTTCCTCTACCTTTTTTGGACCAAATGTTGGACAGGCTAGCTGGGCACAGATATTTCTGCTTTTTAGATAAATATACTGGTTATCAACAAATTTCTATTGCTCCTGACGAATACCCTTTGGTTTATGTAATGCACCTGCAACATTTCAAAGATGTATGATATCTATTTTCTGAGATTTAAATGAAAAATGAATAGAAATTTTTATGGACGATTTTTTAGTGTTTGGTACTTCATTTAAATCATTTGGAAAAAGTTTTAGAACGATGTGAAGAGACAGATTTAGTGCTAAATTGGGAGAAAAACCAAATTTTGGTTGTAGGAGGAATTGTACTTGAATATAAAATTTTTAAAACGGTGTGGAAGTTGATCCGATAAAAATTCAAGTTATTACTAAACTACCTCCTCCTACTATTGTGAGAAGGGTTATATGTCTTTTAGGACATGCTGGTTTCTACAAGTGATACATTAAAGATTTTTCAAAAATTACAAAGCCACTATGACAAATTTTAGAGAAGGATGCAAAATTTGATTTTGACCAAGAGTGCATAAATGTTTTCGAATTATCAAAAGAAAATTTAATCACTGCTCCTATAATAGTTTCACCTGATTAGGGAAATCATTTAAGATATTGTGTGATGTTAGTGATTATGCAATCAGAGCTATTTTAGGGCAAAGATATGATAAAATATTTAAAGTTATATATTACGCTAGCAAAACTCTAAATGAAGCTCAAATTAATTATACCAATACTAGAAAAGACTTATTAGCAATTGTATATATTTTTGATAAATTTAGGTCATATCTCATTGGAACTAAATGTGTTGTTTATACAAATCACTCTGCTATAAGATATCTGATGCAAAAGAAGGACGTGAAACCAAGATTAATTAGATAAATCCTTTTAATGCAAGAATTTGACTTTGAAGTAGTAGATACGAAAGGATCTGATAATCAAATAGCTAATTATTTATCTAGGCTGGAACAGGAAAAATCATTCAATCTTGAAAGTGAAATTAACAAAAATTTTCCTGATGAAAAATTATACACTATTAATGAACGGCGTCCACCGTGGTATGCTGACACAGTTAACTTTATTGTTAGTGATTTTTTACTGTATGGATTAACAACTCAACAACTAGAAAAAAATGTATTCACGATGCAAAATTTTACTTTTGGGATGACCAATATTTGAACAAGCAATGTAAAGATCAAGTTATTCGGACATGTGTACCTCATGAAGAAACAAAAAAAAATATTCAAAAATTTTATGATTATGAATTTGGTGGACATTTTGGAATTGATTGAACTACATACAAAATCTTACAATCTAAATTTTATTGGTCTACTCTATTTAAGGATGTTAAAACATATATAAAAACATGTGATCGATGATAGCGAGTAGAAAATAGTTCGAAAAAAGAATGAAATGCCCCTAAATTTTATATTGGAAGTTGAAATTTTTTATGTATGGGGATTTGATTTTATGAGACCATTTGTACCCTCTTTCAGAAACTTATATATATTAATTGCAGTCAACTACGTTTCAAAATGGATTGAAGCAGTTGCTCTGCCTCACTATGATGCTCGAAGTGTTTGAAATTTTTTAATGAAAAATATTATTACGAGATATGAAATGCCTAGAGTAATCATTACGGATGGGGGATCTCATTTCAGGAATAAAAGATTTGATAAATTAGTTGAAAAATATGATATTAAACATCAGATCTTCACTGCTTATCATCTTCAGACCAGTGGTCTAGCAGAATTATCTAACCGTGAAATCAAGAGAATTTTTAGAAAAGACTATAAATCCTAACAAAATGGATTAGTCTACTAGATTAGATACTACATTATGGGCTTACATGACAACATATAAAACTCCTATAGGAATGTCTCCATATAGACTTATTTTCGGAAAGACTCATAACTTACTAGTGGAATTAGAGCATAAAACTTACTAGGCTATTAAGGAATTCAATTTTAATTTAAAAGACGCTGGTGATAAAAGATTATTACAACTGAATTTGTTTGATGAGATCAAAAATGAATCTTATGAAATTGCTAAGATTTAAAAAAGAAAAAATGAAAAACTGGCATGATCGGAAGTTTATAAGAAAAAATTTGAACCTGGACAAGAAGTTTTATTGTATAATACAGGATTAAAATTATTTCCTAGAAAACTGAAGTTCAGATGGATGAGGACATATATTGTGATAAAAGTCTACCCACATGGAGTAGTAGAAATTAAAGATCCAAAAACTAAAAAAATAATTAAGGTTAATGGACATAAGTTGAAACCTTACTTTGATGGACACAAACATATTGATAATGAGATTTTAATATTGGGTCACTCAAAATAAAGATTGGAAATATCGAACTGACGACGTTATACCAAGCACTTTGTGGGAGGTAACCCATAGTTATCTTTATAAGTAATTTAAGTTTTTTTTTATGTAAAATAAGTAATTTTGTTAAATTATAAGTGCATTGGAGACTTACATGTTAATAAAATACATAAAACACTTTATTTATTGAATTTTAAATAAGGAATGATTGTTATTTGGACCTTAGGCGAGGTGGTGCATAACTGTGCATTGGCGCCTAGGCACCAAGAACCGGCGTCTAAGCGTCAACTTACATAATGCACGATGCCTAGGCGCCTAAACCTGGTGGCTAGGCGGTGCAGTTAGAAAAACCACTTAAAAGCTTCCATTTGCGAGTTTTTGCCTGAATTTCTTCTATATAGCTCTTAAAACCTGTCATTTGGAGTTAATTCAAATCAGTAGAGAAGGAAAGGATCCACTATTCTTTTTCTAATGGCTTCCAACTCCATAGGAAACTACAAATATGGGATTTTCAATAGAAAGAAGTTCATTAGTTTCAATGCACAAAAATTACACGATAGGAATCTTCTAAAGAAGAAATTGATCAAAGAAAGAGGTTTTATTAATCGAGGTTTCAATACTCCTAATAGTCGTGTGGAAGAGATAATCGTACAAAGTCGATGGGAAGTACTATGTTACACAACTGTTGTCGTAGTCATTCCTACTGTGAAGGAGTTTTATGCTAATTTTCATGGGATTAACCAGGGAGTTGTCTTTATTCGAGACAAGTGGGTACCTTTTACTCCTTCGAGAATCAATGATATGTTCATGATAAAAAATGTTCCAATTTTTCTCTACGCCAACTTCGCTCCTACAAGAGACAATCTAAATGAAGTCTTTAGATTCTTAACGGATGAAGATGGAATTTGGGAAACAAGAGATGATTATGATGAAAGTTTTCCTTCTTCATTTTTAAACTCAGCCTCGAAGTTTTGGCATTTTTTTCATTCCAGTCAAATTACTCCTTACCATGAAACTCAGCAATGTGACGAAGAAGAGTGCTATCTTAAATTACTGTATTTAAACTGGAAAACCAATTGATTTGGGGCTTTAATTGTTTGATCTAATCTTGGCTTAATACTAAATGGATATTCTTATAGACTGGGATATCCTTCTACTATATTTTTACTTTGCAGTCAAGCACAAGTTCCTTCTGAAAATTGGGAAATGGCACTTCTTTCTTGGAAACCTATGGACCCAACTTTAAACTTTAAATGCGTGGATAATGAAGAAGTGGATGATAGAAATGTTTTTATGGATCAATCGTCTCAAAATTCAATACCTTTTTTACAACCCCAACTTTAAGATAATTTAGGTATAATTTTAAAGAGGATTAAGAAGTTGGAGGAGATGATTAACATTATGAATGCAATTAACAACATTTCCGATTAATCTGACCATCTAGATTGGCGAATCAAACGGTAATTTGATCATACTGCACTTTTTGAAGAGGCAACGGTACAGATGTATAAGAAAAACGTTTGGATCGAGGATGAATCAACAGATAAATTTTCTAACTATCCTTTCTATAATTTATATGTGCACCACAAATTTATGGGAGATCTTAAAGAAGAAAGTGATAAAGATGAAGATGTGTAGTGGCTCTGAAGTACAGAATTCTGATTTAAGAACTTTTCTGTGATGTGTTGTGTTGGATTTTATTAGTTAATGATGTCAGATTTATATATATTTGATGTTGGTATTTGATTTTTAGTTTACAACGCTAAGTTGTTGTTGGTATGATTTTGACATTAAATTATACTTCAAGGTTTCAAATATTTGCTTGTGATTGTTTGGATTTATATATAAAAAGTGAGTTATTTCTCGTTTGTGAAAATTGCTTGTTGAAAAATTATAATTATAAAAATTAATGTGAATTTGGGCTAATTAGAGTTTAGAAGACCTTGGTGTTCAACACTTATAATTAAATAAAAATAATAATAAACATATTTTTTTTTTAGCATTGGCGCCAAGGCGTCGAAATCAGGCACCTAGGCGCCTGTTCGGTTGAACCGAAAAACAGGTCTAAATTCGCAAAAAAGGGCTCGATTTCACCATTTTTTGCCTATTTCTTCCTTTTCGTAAAGCACGCCGAGCAGCACCTAGGGCTTTCTTATATTCGGATTTTAGGTGATTTCAAGGCATAAAAATCTTCGATTTCTTCTTCTCACTATAAGAGCTTCAATTTGGCTTAAAATTTTTTTATTCTCATCATAGATTTCTTCTACATTATGGAAATACCAAAAATGAAGAACTTGGAAGGATTTAGTGAAGAATCCATGGTGTGAAGTTTTTCAACACTGATTTCGATTTTAGGAGTTCATTATACCTTTATTACAAATTTATTTGGACTTATTGTGAATTTTTTGAAATTTTATGGCTCCTAAAATAAAGACAGAGAAAGGAAGGGAAGTATTTGATGCTAAGAAATTTGTCAACCTCAAGGCTCAATTTCATTACAATACTCTACTCACTTCGAAAAAGTTGATTCAAGAGCGTGCTTTCTTAGGTACTATAGAAAGTTTAATTGATGACCGGCATTTGGAGAACTTCTGCTACTTCACAGCAGTGGCAGTTATCTCAGTGGTAAGGGAATTTTATGTCAACCTCCGAGAAGTCACTGATGATCAGATTTTTATTCGTGAAAAAAGTGTAGCATTTACCCCTGAAAGGATTAATGCTCTTTATTAGATTCGAAATGAGAGGGATTGCAAGTACTCTTCATTTGAGACTTCTGATTCAAATTTAAATGAAGTTATTGTATTTTTTACTGCTGGAAGGGGAGTTTGGAAAATCAAGAATGATCACAAGGTAAACTTCTCCACTTCAATGTTAAATGCACATTCTAAGGCATGACATTATTTCATCTCTACAAAACTTCTTCCTTCCAATCATCTTAATGAAGTGACTAAAGAGAGAGTCACTCTGAACTTTTGCATTCAACAAATGAAGCGTATAAATATTGACTCCCTTATTTATCGGAACATCCTCATTTCTTCTAGAGGTGGGACTATTGGAGATTTAGGATACCCTACTCTGATCTTCACTTTATGTGACAATTTAGGGTAGGATATGAGAGATGGGAAGCTTATTACAGAGCCTAGAACCCATCAGTAGACCCAACGTCCATACTTATGAATTACATGCTGGATTAAGGAATAGGGGTGGAAGCAGAGAGCATACCTTCTACTTCAGCTTCTAGACCTTCCACTTCTAGTACTACTTCACTCGATAGAGTGATGGAGCAGTTGTTCATACATCAAGGAGACACTACAAAGTCAGGTAAAAAGCATTTATGCTCACTTGTTTCATAAAGATGAATGCATGCAGAAAGAGTTATTTCAATATTTCTTTTCATGAGGCTATGGTAAAATTAACGAGGGGTGATCATACAATAGAATTTCCCACTTGCCCCAACTTTACACCTTATGATAGTATAGAAATTGAAGAGGATTTTAAGGAGGAGGATGAAGAAGATTGAAGAAGATGATGATAGCGATGATGAGTAGTTTTATCCTTATTTTTGATGAGTGTAGTTTGTTTTTCTGTTTATGTTAGATAGATGTAGTCTTTAGATTTTGTGTTCTGGTAAACTATCATACTGAACTTGTTATTTGTGGAACTGGATTATTTGTTTTTACTGTACTACTGTCTGTTTTTAAATTTATTGCTTATGTTTAGAACTATCATTTACTTAGCAAATCTTTTTGATATATCATGTTCAATGAAACTTTATGTATTGTTATATACCTGATCTTTTTATTTAGTACTTGCAAAGCTTCATGTTCAAATCCCTATATAGGTTAGTCTTATTAATTGCATTTATTGTTTTCTTCCTACCTACATTTCTGCACTTTATGTTTTGTGTTAAAGATTTAAGTTTGGGAGAAGGAAATTTTTTTTTTAAATGAGACTAAACTTTATTTGTTCTCAATTAACTATACTTTTAAAATTATTTTAACATGACCTTTTGGTATTTGATGTTAACTTTAGATAATTATATTTTTTATTTTATAAATATCATAGTAGACTTAAGTAAATGTTTTTAATAACAAAGGTTAGTTCTAGAATTAAGATATTTAGTATAAGAGTATAAGACTATGCTTTTATTATTTATTGTAAAGGAAATTGTATTTTTGAAATATTAAGAGTCATAGAGTTACATATAAGAAGAAGAATTGAGACTCTATGAAAATCTTTTTCAAAGCTAATATGTATTTATAAAGTAAGGAAAAGTGAGAAGTTTTTAACTTTAGGGAGAGGACAGTGAAATTCAAAATTATTAAAGGCTATCCAGATATAATAATCCTCACATGAAAAGAAAAGATAAAAAAAATGATTGAAAATAATCCTAAAAGAAAAAGAAAAACAAAAAAAAAAAGAAAAAGAAAAGCAATAAGAAAAAAATATGAGAGGAGATGCCTAATAAAAAATTGGCTTTAGTTGAATCATCTTAAGTAAAATGACTTAATTACATTTCTAAACTTATATTTAAAAATATTAGCATCCTTACTAATAGAGTTCTCATGAAATTCATCTTTATATAATACTTCTAAGCCTCCTTAGTATGATAAATTACAGCTATTCTTGAAAAGAATAAAAAATCAGAACCCTTAGACTTGATTACTAATTATTCTTACATTTCTAATTTAAGTTGAGCTATTGAAAACTTTTCTAGAGTTTCACTATTGTATTTAGAAAACAAAAACTATAGAAATATTTAAGTAAAGCTCACTAAAGTAAGTCATAAATCTGACATAGTAAAAGAGTTACTTGAGGACAAGTAACAGTTAAGTTTGGGGAAGTTTGACATGTCTAAAGATATTCAACTTTAAAATATACATTTAATGCATACTTTTAATGATATTGCACTTTAAAGAAATGTATTTTCATGTTTTTGTTGCAGGTACACTAAATTAGACATTTGGAGCGGAAAGGATGCAAAAAGGACAAATTTTAGTGTTAAAAGACTGTTTTTTAAAAACTTTGAACTTGTGTCTAGACGCCATGATCTGACGCCTGTGCCAGAATACACAGAAGGAGGCGTTTAGGCGCCAGAGACGGTTATTTTCCAAATACAATGAATCTGGACAAATTTTGAAGGGGTGCCAAAAGAGACTCTTGAGAATTCAGCCCTACATTATATAATAGTGATTTTATGATAGGAAATACAAGAGTTAGAGTGCATTAGTGTGTAGTGGTGTGAGAGAGGATTAGAGAGAATTTTCTCTAGGAGTTGTAAGAGGAGATAGAAAGTGAGAGATTTCTTCTTCATTATATTTCTAAGAGAGGATTGAGTAATATAGTAAGGAGAGAAAGTGATTCAAAGAAACTTCAAAGGATTTGCTTGGGGAGGAGATTGAGATAAGTTGTACTTTACTTTTTATTTTTGTGTAACCTATTTTTATATATAAATCCATGTTTTGTTGTATCGTCCTCATGAAATCTGAGTTGTTTGTTTTGTCCTTCTC
Source organism: Phalaenopsis equestris (assembly GCF_001263595.1). Lineage (NCBI taxonomy): Eukaryota > Viridiplantae > Streptophyta > Magnoliopsida > Asparagales > Orchidaceae > Phalaenopsis > Phalaenopsis equestris. Next base: position 72,557 of record NW_018165363.1, read on the forward strand.
CCTACAATGAGATATAGTCATGTGAATAATTCAAATTTGTTAAAAGCGTTCTAATTTCATAATTGTGATGATTCAAAATTTGATCTTCATTTACTTATTGATCTGACCAATTGATTTGTTAAAATTTATTTTGAAACATATGATCTGAGAGGGACTATGCTATTCTTCAACAAAGTGAGAATTACATTTGATCTCATGATTGAGAATGTAGTTAATGGGATAAAGTGCAAATAAATAGGGAAATATGTTTTATTGGGCATAGAATTAGATATTTTAGGGTGACAGATTAAAATCCTCAATTTGGTTCAGATGTTTGGAAACTAAAGTGAGATGTTAACCCTCAGGTGAGCGGAACGTGAGAACTCAAGAGTGAGAGCTAGTAACTTCCCAGCCTAACCATGGATTTAGGGACAAATTTGGATTAGTCATTATTTTTTGTCGCTCGTAAAGAGGATAAAGAATAAATCTGCTCCTGTTTAATACAATATAATTTACAAAGATTTGGATTATTCATTGACTATAACCTTATTGTAAAGGGGATTGATACCTTCATAAATTTGAACTCTTCTCATAAACTTAGTTTAGATGCATTAGATTAACTGTGAAATTTAGAGATAAATGTAGAAACATAGTTTATTTAGTTGCATAAAATAAATTTCAACTGCTTTCTTACATAAGTTTTCTATAGTTTAGATATTGTTTCTTCTTATTATAAGAATTTTCACCTCCTCGTGGGATCGATACTTAGGACTCCATTAGAACCCTATATTACTTGTGTGATATGTATACTTGTGTTTGCATCCTAGTGATTAATTATTATATATAAAAGATTTCCTTGCATATTTTCTAGATTAGTTGTCCACGTATTATAAGGAGCACTAGAGTCGCCGCCTCCGGCTCGCACCAAACTTTACGATATCTTGTGCGATTGGAGAAAATTTTTATGAAAAAGCATTATGTGATCTTGGAGCGGGTATCAATCTCATGCCTTTATCTATCTTCAAGCAGTTAGGATTAGGAGAGGTGGCGCTTACCAATGAGACCCTACAATTTGCGGATCGATTTATCACTTATCCAAGATGGGTTATAGAGGATGTCTTATTGAAAGAGGATAAGTTTATATATCTTGTTGATTTCATTGTGTTTTATATGGAGGAAGATAAGCAAATCTCTATCATTTTGGGTAAGCTTTTCCTAGCCACTGGTCGTGCCATGATAGATGTTAAAAAAGGAGAGTTGACTCTGCGAGTGAATGAACAAGAGGTCAATCTAAATATGTTAAAAACTATGAAGTACCTTTCTAAGGAAAATGATGATGCTTGTTTTAGGATGGGCTTGATTGATTATCTTTGTTATAGCCATTTTTTAGAGACTCGTGAAGTTAAATCAATAGAGCCAAATTTAGATGAAGAAATTAGCAAGAGATCACCTAAAAAGCAATTGTTTAAAATTACCAAATGGCATATTTCGTGGTATGAAGACATAGTCAAGTATATTGTTAGAAATGTTATCCCTTATGGATTGACATACCATCAATGAAAAAATTTATCCACGATTTGTCGGGCTGATGACATTAAATCAAGTGTTTTGTGGGAGACAACCCATTGTTATCGATGTTAATGTGCTTCGTTAGTGTGTTTGTGTTTGTTTGTGAGTTGTGTTTGTTTATGGTGTGTTTTGCTTGTTGTATGTGTTCATTGTGATCATGATTTTGTTTGTGACTGATTAGATCTGATTTTTTAGGATATTTTCATTATGTGTAGTTTTCCTTGTACTGCTATTGCGATGTTATTGTATTTAATTTTTTTATTGGCATTATTGGATTTTTATTTTTCTCTGTGTCTATTGTATAATTTCTGGATGAATGTAGTTATTTTTATTTGCTCCTATGCTAATACTTGTACTATTTTTTAGATTTTTTTAGTTTAATTTCATTATGACATGTTTTGTTTAGATTTACTTTCTACTGCACACCGTGTTTTCTTGAGTATATTTGCAAATGTCTATGATAGACACGTATTATATTTCTGAGCTGTGTTTTTTTTCCTGCTTATATATTCTATATTGAATGTTATACATGTAAAAAATAAACTTTGGGGTGGGGAAAAATCATTAAAGAAGCTAAACTTTATTTGTCTTCAGTAGCTACATATAAAATTGATATCATTTTAAAATAACTTGTGTTATGTGGTGTTATTTTTTGGGTACTATAATTTTGATTTTAGGGATGTTATACAAGACTTAGGATATGTTCTGGAGGTTCGTCGGAGGGTGGTGGAGAGACTGGAGCTTCACTTTTTTTTCAATCCTGACTCACAGCAAGGAGGAGAAGAAGAGGAGGAGAGGTTTTATTCCAGTGAAGTGAGGAGTTGGGTTGGCTTGTGAGAGAGTGTTTGTGGTAAAAGGAGGTGAGTGGGCTCACGGGAAGAGGAAGAAAAAGACTGGGGTTGGTTGTGACGTGAAGAAGAAGAAGAATGAGTGGGAAATTCACGATTTAGGGAAGAAGAGATAGGGAAGACAACACACTTTGGTTAGGTAGTTTACTAGGCGGACGTTCTTCAAAGGAGTCCTCCATGCTTTTGCCATGCTTCGGCGAGAGAAGCAAGGGAGTAAAGTTTTCTTTCCGAATGCAGGTCCTGGGATCGAATCCACGGTTCGCATTTAATAGAAAAGGATTTTAGCTTATCGCAAAACGCAACCCAGACATGAGAAACAAACACATTTAGCGGCGTTTTGAAAACTCCCCGCAGGGAATAAGCTACATCAAACGAACCCTTAGTTAAAATTTTTGGTGAAAAGAATTGTGTTGGAGTTAAGGTATTTAGTATGAGATAATAAGAATATGATTTTGCTATTTATAGTAGGAAAGAATTGTACTTTTCAAAAACTAGGATTCTTAAATTTATACTTTAAAAGAACATAAACTCTATTAAAACTTATTTTCAAATTAATACTTACAACTTTCAAGTTGAGGAAAGTGTTGAGTTTTTAACTTTAGGAGGATAGTGAAATTCAAAATTATTTAAGGTTTATCCAGATATAATAATCCTCACATAAAAGTGTTAAAGATTAAAAAGATCTTGAAAGAAAAAGGAAAAGAAGAAGGAAATAAAAATGTATAAAAAGTGAGGAGAAGCATAATCAAAAACTGATTTCACTTGAAATTTCTTAAATAAAAAGTCCTAAATACAATCCTAAACTTGTTTTTATTCCAAAAAGTATTAACAATTTTTTT
>NW_018165363.1:76850-90339 GCF_001263595.1 Phalaenopsis equestris
ACAAAAACACATACCAAGTTAAACCAACCTTCTTTACGCATTTGGAAGAGGGTAAACAAGATATATGTTCCTATTTGTTACTAGCCATATTAGCAATTCCATATTAGCAATTCTTGGTATTCAATCTTACAATCCACTTAGGCAATCACAAGAGAAAGGTAGCTTTTATATCCTGATATTTACCAAACCAATTGATATAGTTAGGTTTAACTTTGGACTTAGTATTATGATTTAGGAGTAATTCTTCGAAAAACTATTTTAATTTGCATTCCAACTAAGAACTTAGCGCAGTAGACTAGAACTTCGCCTAAAGGTCCGTTACCTCCTTCCCTATGGGATCGGCAATCTAGACTCAATAGAGCCCTATATTGCCGAAACGATATGTATACTCATGTGATAAACCCCAATGAGTAGTAATATCTAATTTTAAAAACTTAATTTATTTATTAGGGACTAGATCAAGTTTCTGGTGTCATTGTCAGGACTTACATTATTGTGATAATCGCTAGGGCGGATCAAGATTTTGGTGTCATTGTCGGGAAAGCAATGGTAAAAAGAACCACAACAAGAGCAAGGATTGTTACTCTAGTGACGTGCACATCAGCTCTGCTCCCCATCTCACAATGTAGTCGCATCGAGTCAGGCAACTCATGCATTTCCTCTAGCCTTTGCTTCTTCTAAACCACTTGCATAACCAACTTCTCTCCCTCTGTTCAACCCCTACTCCCGGCCTCTTTCAGCCGACTGACCAGCCTTCTCCTTCCGGCCTCTTCGCTGCCACCATTCGACCCTCATCCTCGGGTTGCGTCTTTATCTCTAGTCGGGTTTCCTCTAGTTTCTTTTTCTCCCTTGTATGTGTGCAGAGTTTTCGGTCAACAGCCCAAAAAGCCTTTATGTTGGCTGCCGCATTCACGGGTTTTCTTGTCGTTGTCCATTACTCTTTTTTTATAACAACCGACTAAATGGGAGGAAATTCAGAAAGAGTGATGAAAAAGTGATGATCATGCCCTATTTATAAAGAATGCACGAATGAAAATCTAGAATTTCAATTATTAGAAGCATTTATTATGCAATAATTAAGTCGATTTTTGCATTTAATTCTCTTACTTTTTTTTTCACAGTTGTTACTTACGAGTAAGAGAATTGAAGAGCTAAATACATAAATAAAAAATATGGTTGCATGAATCTCAAGGATATTCAATGGATCTCGCTTATGGACATCGAAGTACTGCATCATAATAATCAAAAGACAAAAATTCCAAGCATCATTTCCTTCGATCGGAACTAGGATTCGACTATTTGTTACTAGCCATATTAGCAATTCTTGGTATTCAATCTTACAATCCACTTAGGTCATCACAAGAGAAATGTAGCTTAGCTTTTATATCCTGATATTTACCAAACCAATTGATATAGTTAGGTTTAGCTTTGGACTTAGTATTATGATTTAGGAGTAATTCTTCGAAAAACTATTTTAATTTGCATTCCAACTAAGAACTTACCGCAGTAGACTAGAACTTCGCCTAAAGGCCCGTTACCTCCGTCCCTATGGGATCGGCAATCTAGGCTGAATAGAGCCCTATATTACCGAAACGATATGTATACTCATGTGATAAACCCCAATGAGTAGTAATATCTAATTTTAAAAACTTAATTTATTTATTAGGGACTAGATCAAGTTTCTGGTGTCATTGTCAGGACTTACATTATTGTGATAATCGCTAGGGCGGATCAAGATTCTGGTGTCATTGTCGGGAAAGCAACGGTAAAAAGAACCACAACAAGAGCAAGAATTGTTACTCTAGTGACGTGCACATCAGCTCTGCTCCCCATCTCACAATGTAGTCGCATCGAGTCAGGCGACTCATGCATTTCCTCTAGCCTTTGCTTCTTCTAAACCACTTGCATAACCAACTTCTCTCCCTCTGTTCAACCCCTACTCCCGGCCTCTTTCAGCCGACTGACCAGCCTTCCCCTTCCGGCCTCTTCGCTGCCACCATTCGACCCTCATCCTCGGGTTGCGTCTTTATCTCTAGTCGGGTTTCCTCTAGTTTCTTTTTCTCCCTTGTATGTGTGCAGAGTTTTCGGTCAACAGCCCAAAAAGCCTTTATGTTGGCTGCCGCATTCACAGGTTTTCTTGTCGTTGTCCATTACTCTTTTTTGATAACAACCGACTAAATGGGATAAATTCATAAAGAGGGATGAAAAAGTGACGATTATGCCCTATTTATAAAGAATGCACGAATGAAAATCTAGAATTTCAATTATTAGAAGCATTTATTATGCAATAATCAAGTCGATTTTTGCATTTAATTCTCTTACTTTTTTTTTCACAGTTGTTACTTACGAGTAAGAGAATTGAAGAGCTAAATACATAAATAAAAAATATGGTTGCATGAATCTCTGCATGAATCTCGAGGATATTCAATGGATCTCGCTAATGGACATCGAAGTACTGTATCATAATAATCAAAAGACAAACATTTCAAGCATCATTTCCTTCGATCGGAACTAGGATTCGACCGAATGAAAGCACAGACGAAAGAAAGAATTGGTGGAACCTAATCCGAGGAACAATCATTCGTAGCCAACTCCCTTAACTGACCCCAAGACTCTTCATAAAGATAGCCAAAGGGCATCCAACAAAATACCTGTTTGCAGAAGAACTATGGTGTAGTTTAAAAGAGAATTTGAATATATACTACTTTATAACTGTAATTTACATAAAGCTGGTCATTCCATGAATTAGGTCATCTTCGAAAATCATCGTTCGACTAAAGTCAACCTTCGATTAGAGTCAACCTTAATGAGTTGCCTTTGAATAGAGATTGCCTGGGGATTATATCATATGCACAAAAGTGATCCCTATATCAATTTTTCCACTAAAATATTTTGTTATTGGTTTTAAAGAGTCCTAATTTTGATCAAATGTACTGAAATAGGATTTAAATAGTGGTGTAAGAAATTCAATTGGTCATGAACTTTTGTGGCTATAATTCTCCATTTCTTTCTTTGAATTAATTAATTGTTGCATTATCATCTGATTACAGTTTACATATTTTTGACTATCAATTCTCCATCTGTTTAATTAGTGATATTTGATCTCAATTTCTTTTTTGAGTACACTCATTTTATCATCCAAGAAGTATTAGGAATCCTAGTCCATTAAACATCGTGCATCGAAGGGTGCCTAGACACCCCTCAGATGCAACATTAGCATGTTCATGACAAAAAATGGGCACAAACATGCAATTATGGCATAGTTACACCGCCCATAATACTAACTTATGTCATTTTGTTTCAAATCAAATTTTGTTTAGGGTTTTTTAAGAATAATACAATCTTGATAACTCAAATACTTTTGCATATATAGCAAGAAAAACATCAAATAGAGAAAAAGGATGCCAAATTCAGGTTGCCCCACAGCTCAACAAATAAAGCAATTAAGTACAAATGAAAAAAGAATAAGGCAGAAAAAGTTCTCATGTACAGAAGAGTAGAACAAATTTGGTGATATATGAAAATTGCATGTTGATACAAGTTCAAGATACAACTTGAAGAATACTACTTGCGTACTGAATAGTTCAAAAATAGAGAGAGGTTAAAAATTTTCATCAATATAACATAACAACTTGACCAAAAATGCCTCTTTACAAAAATTTATATTTAAAGCAAAGGAGAAGCACGGTTTTGTACATAACTAACAGCAAGGAAATCGTAACACTTGCATAATTTAACATTTCCCAGCACATCAAAAGACTCACTTGTGGAATTTGTTTCCATGGAATGACTATATAATGCCTTCACTAGTTATCTAATCCTCAACAAATCATGCTTTGATATTTGTATAAAGCAAGCAACATTATTAATACACTTCTAGCTTCAGTGTACCAAATAGCTAATAATAGCTACACTTTAACTTACATCAATAGTTTCAAATTTTTGATGAAATTGCACACTTTGCATCTCATTGTGTGCATTAGTAATAATTTGAATGGAAGAAATCTTAATTAAGGTGACCAACCAAGAGATTTAAATAAGCATTTACCTCTTGTACCTACCAAAGGAGATTTAGCTAAATGGCAAAGACATGCAGCTATGCTGACAGCGTGCAGCAAGGAAATCGTAACTCTTGCAGAATTTAACATTTCCCAGCACATCAAAAAACTCACCTGTGGAATTTGTTTCCATGGGATGACTATATAATACCTTCACTAGTTATCTAATCCTCAACAAATCATGCTTTGATATTTGTATAAAGCAAGCCACATTATTAATACACTTCTAGCTTCAGTGTACCAAATAGCTAATAATAGCTACATTTTAACTTACATCAATACTTTCAAATTTTTGATGAAATTGCACACTTTGCATCTCATTGTGTGCATTAGTAATAATTTGAATGGAAGAAATCTTAATTAAGGTGACCAACCAAGAGATTTAAATAAGCATTTACCTCTTGTACCTACCAAAGGAGATTTAGCTAAATGGCAAAGACATGCAGCTATGCTAATGTCATAAATGGCATTGTAACAACTGGTTGCTGACACAAAACCCTGAAACTCAAATTTTTGTTAAGATCAATAGGCATTTATCCACTAATAAAACTAAGGAAGTTGCATTACAATTCAGCACAATCTTGTTCAGCAAGAGTCCAGGATATCAAATTGCTATCTTACTGTACACCTTAAAGGCAAATGCTCAACAAAAAAATCGAAGCACTCACACAACATTGCAGGAGAGGGCAAAAAATATCACATCTACTTTTTTCTCCTGGATGAAAATAAAAACATACATACTGAAGAGCATAGGCCATTGTTCAGATTCTCTAACATCAATTGCACAAAGATCTCATGAGAGCTCTAGGGCTCCCCCAAATGGGCAAATCAAGCAATGACTGTGTCAACCGATCTTCCTGAGCTTCACAAAATAAATCCACGGAGTCACATAAGTCAGATAACTTCCTAAAAATTGCTTCTTGAGCCTCCAACTGCACATCCAAGATAAAACATGAAAAAATAAAATGAAAGAGAAAATTTCGTTGGAATTCATTCTAATGAATTAACAATATTTATGTTGGAAAAAAAAAAGATCAAATGAAGGTGGGCTTAACATCAATTAATTGTTGTCTGTTAGACATAAATTCATAGAGAAAAGTTGATTGCTTTGATTGAAAATATTTTAATTCTACAATATTAAGGAGTACCAGGCCTTCCCTTAAACTTTTAGTTCTTTTTTCTAATAAAAGAGAAAAATAGAAGGTAAATCCTAATTGCAGAGATTTGGATCACATTTTTTTAATATCTATCATTTGGAGTAAGATATTAATCCATTCTAGACTCCATTTTTGTCATTTCACATAAACAAGCATGCGCATGAACAAAGTGAAAAAAAATAAAAGAAAAATAGTGCCAATAATTTCGTAATGAACAAAAAATTTGATACAAAATGCTATCTAAACATAAAGCTCCTTTTTAAAATTTTGATCCAATGATGTGTCATAAATCACAACTGTAGTATAAAAATATTTTTATTTCATTTTAACATAGACCTCTTTTCTTTCATGGAAAATTAGGGGTCTGCACTGTCTTGTTATATCCTAAAAATCAAACTGAACCAAATATTTTTGGATGACTTGGTTCTGTTCGTAAATTAATATTTAAGATATTGGTTTGAAAATTTGAAATATTTGGTTGCTGGTTTGGATCGGATTTTGATTTAAAAATTCAGCAAAACCAAAGTGTGTGCGCGCGTGTGTGTTTCTCATTTCATAAATTTTGTTGGGTATTTCATATCCCATGCTAGCCACAAGGGCTGCGGGTTTGGAATTGGATTTAGATTCAACGGTTTAGGTGTTCAGCATGTGGATTCAAATTCGATACACTATACGCCACTAGCGAGTCGCGGGTCCCAGTTCAGATCGCATCTTAGGACAGTTTTCTCTCATCAATTTCAGCAATTTTGCATCTAGGGCATATACTTTCCCCTCTCCGCAAGAGCTTCTATCGTTTGTCATTCATCAACTGTCTCATCTATCATATTAAAGCCCTTTCTCCTCAATCGATTTTTTATTTCTTCGTGATTAGTTTCGTTGTCATAACCATCGGAGTCCACATCATGCTAATTAGCACATATCTTGTCTTCGCATTCTAAGTCATTTGTTTTTTCATTCTAGATCAACTTAATTGAAGTTCTTATTGCACTGTCTACGTTTTTGTAATTGAGAAAAATCTTGATGTTTTTAAAAGCAGGCGCAAAGCGGTTCAAAGAGTCGAAGCCTCGTGCGGTCACTGCATTGGGAGCACGCACCTCGCGCGGCCACTATATGCAAAGCACAAGCTTCGCGCGTGAAGAGCAATTCGAAGTGTCGAAGCAAAGAAAATGGTGTGAGCAATCAGTCTGATTCAGTAGTGAGAGAAAATAAAAACTGTTCGAAGGTTTGAATCTTCCGTATAGAGCACAACTGCTCAAGAAATCGAGAGAACGCAAGGGAGCAGAGCAAAGCAACCTTCTTGGGTCTCGTGTTGGAGAGAAGCACAAGCCCTTCAAATTTGGATTACAGTACTAAGGAGTGGAAGCCAACGGCAAGGTCAACTCATAATGTTCTCGTTGCGTTGCCGTGACTTTGGCCTAGAACTCAAGAGGAACACCGCTTTATTTTCGTTCTAGTTGAATCAAGAGGATCCAACGCCATTTCAATCTCATCAACGCCACTTTGTCGTTGTTTGCTTCGCTTCCATCATGTTCACAAGTAACTTGTGCCCTGAAGCAGCACATTTGGCATGAAAAGTTATATAACTTAATATATTTAGTATCATAGCATTTAAATAATATAAAACTATTTTTACATAAGTTAAACATATTTTTTTTGCTTTCATATATGTATTTAAATAATTTTAGTCGGGCATCTACATTCATACCACACGGTTCTTAGGTATTTTATATATCAAACAGTTAAATGCTCATATTTAAATGCATGTCACTCAAATTTTTAGAGGATCAATTTTTGAATTTAGATAACTAATTAAGTGGTATATACAAAAATTGAGCAAATTAGTTCATGAAATCGTTTTTCTTCACCATGAGAGTAATAATTAATTGAGTATAATTAAATTCTTCATCTTGATCATTTCTATGCCAAGTGATTGTGACCTTCTTTAACCTCATGACAATTAGTTTTTAAAGGGGCGTACCAGCTAATTCAATTAGCAACGCTTTAAAAAGCTGCAATTTTATTTCCTCATACATTGATAAATTTTCTGTGCAAACAAAATAAAATAAAAATAAATATAATGTATTGCATTTCAATTTATTGTTGCACTAAAATACTTGCTAACGGTAAAGATGGAATCAGACAAAAGCGAGAAACATGTTAAGGAGCATATTTAAATAACACTATGTTGCTAATAATTAAATTATATAAATATATAAAAAATGGATGGTTTGTATGTAAATGTCCTATATAAAAGACTTAAAGTGTTAGATATATAAATAATATTTACAAATGAAATCTTTATATTCATTGAATTTAATGATTTTGGTGTACATTGTAATTAACGATTTGTTTGTCGATGAAAAAATAATTTAGGTATGATCGATTCAAACATAAGGAGAAAAGAACCAACTTGAAAATATATAAATTTAAAATATGAATTTAGCACACTTTGTCATATATGCATTTAAGTAAGGAGACAAATGAAAGTCTATCTCGAGCAAAGGAGCACCTTATTGGTCCTTCCAATGTCAAAAAGAAGAATGTTATTAAATGCAAGAAACTATGTTCAGATGTAGGAGAAGACTTATTTGCTTATTAAGAGGGGGTAAGAAAATCCAAACAAAGTTTGTATATGGAGGACAATGAGAAAAAGGATAATATAAATGAAGAAACAGATATTCAACTGTCTTTGCATTATGTTAAAAGAGCATCTAAATCAAGTTCAGTATCAGTCAATATGAACATATCTAAAATGAGAAATTTTTATATAATGAACCTGAAAAGGAAGTTGCTAGAAGGAAGAAAATGCGACAGATGAGAATTAAAGTAAATGCAGATAAAAGCTATCAAATAAAGAACAATATAATACATTACTGTCTGGTTTTATTATGTAGGAATCTCTCGTAATGAAATAAAATTGGAGACTTTTAATCATATGATTGTGACAATTGCACAATATAAACGAAGTCTTCCACTACCAACTTATTATAAGTTAAGAGTTTCTCTACTTGAAAAAAAAATAAGTTCAACTATAAATGATATAAAAGATCATAAAAAATTTTGAGAAGAGAAGAGAAGCGCTCTTATGTCTAATGGATGGATTGATCATAGAAAACGATTTGTAATTAATTTTTCGGTTAATTCATCTTCAGTTACTGTAGTTTTAGAGTCCATAAATGCATCTGAATATTCAAAAATTGTGGTGAAGCTTTTTAAACTCTTAAATGCACAAATAAAAAATTGGAGAAAAAAATGTGTTTTAAGCGGTTACAAATAATCACCCCAGCTAGGTTCTTATAGGTTTCTAATTTATTTTATTTACTATTAAATGCATATATAACTTATTTTTCTTTAAATTAAAAATATCAAAATATTTTTTTTGTTTATGTAGGTGTTAATGGAAAAAAAGACACACATGTATTGGACACCATGTGTTGCATATTGTATTGATTTTATGTTAAAGGACACTGAGAAGATGAGTGAAGTAAAAAATTCAATAAAAAAAGCTTTAGGTTAACTAGTTACATATACAATTATAGACTTTTTTTAATAATGAGGAAATACACTAGTGGTTCACAATTAGCGAGATCGGAAATCATTCGTTTTGCGACATTTTCTCTCTTCCCATATATAAGCAAAAAGAAAATATAAGGCAAATGTTTGTTTCCGAAGATTGAGATAAATCTAGATTTAGTGTTGATTATAAAGGAAAAAAAAAAAACCAAGGAGATCATCCTTAAGACTAGCTTTTGGAATGATGTGTCCAACATTTTAATGGCTATAAATCTTATTGTGAAAATGTTGAGATTAGCAGACAATAATAAGCGCCCTACAATATTTATGATGTAATAAACAAAGTCAAGAATGCAATTAGTGATTCATATAGGAGAGATGAAAAAAATATAAGCAATTTTTTTGGATTATTGACAATAAATGGAGGTGTCAACTTCAACAAATATTACATAAAAATGGATATTATTTTGATCTAGAATTTTTAATATAGTAAGTCTAAGATATAATCAAATGCATAATTGATGGAAAACGTATATAAAATTATTAACAGACTAGTAGAGGATCCAAATGAAAGAATGATGTCACATCAATAACTTTCTATTTATAATTATGCTAGGTCTTTTCGCAATAAAGATAAGAGGATCCAAATGAAAGAATGATGTCACATCAATAACTTTCTATTTATAATTATGCTAGGTCTTTTCGCAATAAAGATAAGAAAGCTTCAAGTATGATTAGTATAAATTTTTAGAATATTTTCAGTCTTTAATTGAATAGTTTTACTTGAACATGACATCATATTTATCACAATAGAACGGAGAGAGATGTACGGTGCATCAACTCCAGCCTTGCAAAAATTGACTGTTAAAATATTATGATTGATTTAGTGTTGTTGGCTATGAGAGATATTGGAGCGTCTTCAAGCAAATTAAAATTTATAAACTTTAACAACAACAACAAGTCTTTATCCCACTAAATGGGTTAGCTACATGAATCCTTTTCTCCATTGCGTCCTATTGAGTGTCATATTTTCATTTAATTCTAATAAATTAAGATCATCTTTTATACAATATGCCCAAGTCTTTCTAAGTCTACCTCAGTCTTTCTTAACATAAGTCGAATCTGAAACATCTACTCTCCTAGCAGGATCATCAGATGGTCGACATTTAATATGAAAAAACCATCTAAGACGATTCTCTATAATTTTATCCACCATTGGAACTACACCAACCCTATCACGGATATAATCATTTTGCATTTTGTCTCTCTGTGTAAAGACACTCATCCACCTAAGCATTCTCATCTCGGCAACACTTGACTTAGTTTTATGCTTCTCTTTTAATAGCCAAAGTTCAGCTCCATAGAGCATTGCAAGGCTCATCACCATCTTATAAAATTTTCCTTTCAATCTAAACGGTACGTTTCTATCAAAAAATAGGCCCGAAGCATTCCTCCACTTCAACCAACTAACTTGAATTTTACTAATAACATCCCCATCTATATCATCATCACTATGAACAATAGAATCGAGATATCTAAAGCGTTCACAGCTTTTAATAATTTGATTACCCATAGTTATAACTCTGTCACTACAACTATTACAGCTAAAATTACATTCAATGTATTCAGTTTTAGTTCTACTACGAAGTTCTTTAGACTCCAATGTAAACCACCACAATTCAAACTAGAAATATAATAATTTATAAACTTTAAACATACTAAATAATTTATATCTTTTATGCATTCACTTTCTATTATTTTTTTATAGATTCATGCGAAAAAGAAAAATCAGCTAGATCAAAAGCATTCAGATGATTTAATTTTCATAAAGTACAATCAAGCTTTAAAGAGAAGATTCAATTTGAGAAATATTATTGATCCGAAAAATTTGGATTCAATTGAAGAAAGTTGTGAGTGATTGATTGAAGAAATGGATGATGCTGGTGAACATAAATTTGATATGATTGGAGGCAAATTGAAGAGGCTTTTGGAGAAATTGATTGAAAATGGTTTGTAAGATTTAATGGGGCAAAAAAAAGGGGAGATTTATCTACAATGATGATCAGTTCATCTCATGTATAAGTTTCTCTTGTGCTAGAAAAAGAAGATGAAATTTATTCACAAGAGAAAGAAGAAGAGATAAAAGAACAATTTGAAAATGAAGAAATTCTACCTGAAGGAGAAAGAGATTACGTGAATGAAAGAGATGATGTAGCTGACTGAATTATTTTACTTTGTTTTATGAGACTTAAGATTTTATTAGTTTATTTATGTTTTAAAATTTAGATTTTGCTTATAGTATTTTTTTTTTTTTGGCATTTTTTAAGTTTTTAATTATTTAATTATTACATTAAATTTTAAAAATTGTTCAAATTTTAATTTGTAGGTTCACCCTCAATGTTTGCTTTCAAGTAAAACATTATATCATATTCTTTTATATTTTATATCAAGTTTTTAGTCATACTTAATGTTTTATTATTATTCATGAATAAATTTATATAGAGTGTTTGATATAGCATTTAGCGCTTTGGTTGACAAAAGCCGCTTTGCTTTGTGTTTTGAAGCAAAAATAGTCAAGTTCATCACAATGCGCTTCGATAACACTATTACCCGCACATTACTTTTGTTGGTCTTACCATTTATGTGCTATCTCTTTCACCTGATGAAATCTTCAATTTATTTGTTTTGATTACTAGAAGAATTGGATGAGAGATTTGATTTCTTAAATTTACTGTAAATAATGCTTCTGATTGATTTCTTGAGTTTGTTGTAACAAATATGTATGAAGGGTTTGATGGTGTTGTTTTAGCACAATTAATAAGGTTCACATGTTATGATATGTGCTATGATTATAAATTGAATATAATGAATCAACCTCAAGAGAAAAGTTCACGAGTCAAGAAAACATTCGAAGGAAGGACCAGTCAAATGTAATGGATGATGAAAAAGAAAAAAAAAGACTAATGGAATGAATGATTTATAAAATAAAACAGTTGGATAAATATTTAGTCAAGGATTATGAAGTCATGAGAGAAGGTTTTGATATTTTAGCATCGTGGAATGTGAATGTACTAGGATCTCATATTCTCTCACTAATGGCACGAGATATTTTACCAGTTCTCATATCAACTGTAGCATCAGTCAGCTTCTAGTACAATGGGGTGTATGCGCTTTATCTCTAAGAATTGTGCAAGCTCCTATTTTCTTTCAAGATTGGATGTGGACTAAATGTACACCCAATCCGATGAATTTCTAGGAGGATATTCTTGATGTTGACAAATTTAATGAAGGCATTATGTATAATTTTATAATTTGTATTATCATTGAAAATAAATTAACAATTATTTTTTGTTCATATTTTGTATAGATTTATCAAAGATTGCAAACCACTCATAAATTTTAAAGTTTTCAAGCGCTCTGAAATGCTTTCATGGATTAGGTTAGACATAAATAATATTTTTCATTTTTATTTTTTATTTTGCATCAAACTTCAAAGGTAATACTCAAAAAATTTTGTTTTATTTTTTCATTTTGACTACCAGTTATAAATTAATATATGTAGTACAGGATATCAAACTTTGTCAAAATACTTTCAATTTTGAACCATAACTATCAATTTATAAATGTTATTTTCCGCTATACAAATATCCATGTTTTTAATATATTTTGAACTCATGTTAATGTCGAATACTCCTCCCTGATGTTTATCTAGGGAAATCAGATGTGTCAATCATTTTTCTAACAGCTACATGGACTGTCATAAATTTTTGTTCTTAAACTACTGATTTAACTATTTATGCAAACTGCTACGTTTTTTTTTAATTGTGTAAGGGAATTCATTATAATCAATTAAGTAATTTATTATTATAGTCCTTCAAACAATGATTAATTAGGTCGACTTAGGAGTTCATTCTGGTGGATCCTCCAAGAAGCCTCATCTTTCCATTATTCATATGGAATACAATTGAAAGTAACACAGGCATTTCCAGCTACTATTTTATGTTTGCCTCTTTTTTTCCTTATGAATCATTTAAAAGAACATAATATTGTCAGGCAAATGAAGGCAAATCAGAATTCAGGATTCCCCTTGAGAACTGCAAATTCTTCAAGAAGTCCTACCTGGTACCCCACACCCTACTGGTATGTTGATTCAGTCAACTAAAGATGAATGCCGGCATTTCCTTTTATTACAATATAGGAAGTTCATTTCAGGTAAAGTTCAATCTTGATGCCATCAATGAAAGTGCCGTTTTGGAGGGTATCTTGAGCCCTCGTGTTGAATACTTTGGCGGGACAGTAGGAAAGATTGCTTTATCTGGAACTCAACTTATCCTGTCCATACAGGTATCATTTTTGTGCTCAATGGGAACGTAAATGCAATGCACATACTCGTCTTCAAAAATCTATTTCTACTGAAACTACTACGCACCCTAATGTCACGCCCCGTCATATTCGAGAAGTCGTCAAGACGAACACGAGATGGAAGATTCTAGAGAAGGTCAGGATATAAAGAGTCATCAAAGGGGCTCTAGAAGATTCCACCACATTCAGGAGAGAGCAAGAAGGAAAAGCTTTAAAGAGAATCTAAGGATAACCTAGAATGTTCTAGAGTTATGTATGTACATAAGAATAGTCTAAGAGATAGAATATTATATTGTAATCTAGAAACTTCTCTTGGACTTGGAATAGTCCCACATTGGCTAGATGAAAGGCCAAAGACATGGAGGAGGCTATAAATAGGAGCTCCTCCCCTCATTTGTA
>NW_018165363.1:91177-91987 GCF_001263595.1 Phalaenopsis equestris
CAGACATCGCTATGCTTTGGTGGAGAAGAAGAAAAGGAGATGTAGAGAAAGGTTTGTGCACCATGTCCACTTTCAATGACTTCAAGAGGGAGCTAAAGAGACAGTTTTATCCCGAGAATGCCGAAGACGAGGCTCGAGCCCGGCTGCGAAGGCTTAAGCAAGAAGGTTTGATTCAAGACTACATCAAAGAGTTTACAAGCCTAGTTCTTGAAATCCCAGATATATCAGATAAGGATGCTCTCTTCAACTTCATGGATGGGCTTCAACATTGGGCAAAGACTGAGCTTAGGAGGCGAGGAGTGCAAGATCTTGCCACTGCCATCGTAGTTGCCACAAGTTTAGTTGAGTACTCAAAGGAGCCTAGAAAACCTGAAGACAATAAGAGTTGCAACATCAAAGGGTGGGATGACAAAGACAAAAACAAGGAAGAGAAGCGTCGTGAATCAACTCCAATAAAGGCATGGGGTAAGGGGAAGACCAACAACAAGTCATATCAAAACCGCTGCTTTCTTTGTGAAGGACCTCATTGGGCAAGAGATTGCCCTCAAAAGAAGGCCCTCAACTCTCTGCTTGCAAGTCATAAAGAAGAAAGTGACAGGGAAAATGACGTGGAGGCACATGTGGGATCTCTTCAACAGCTGAATGCAATGCAAGCTCCAGCAAAACCCCAAGGGAGGGGGTTACTCTTTGTAGAGATGACAATAGGAGGGAAGACTACCAGGGCAATGGTAGATACGGGGGCTTCCCACAACTTCATCTCCAACGAGGAAGCAAAGAGATTGGGGTTGCAGATGACTAAAGGAGGGGGCT
>NW_018165363.1:92578-94018 GCF_001263595.1 Phalaenopsis equestris
TAGAAGATTCCACCACATTCAGGAGAGAGCAAGAAGGGAAAGCTCTAAAGAGGATCTAAGAATAACCTATAATGTTCTAGAGTTATTTATGTACATAAGAATAGTCTAAGAGATAGAATATTATATTGTAATCTAGAAGCTTCTCTGGACTTGGAATAGTCCCCACATTGGCTAGATGAAAGGCCAAAGACATGGAGGAGGCTATAAATAGGAGCTCCTCCCCTCATTTGTATTTACCCAAGCATTGAATCAAAGCATTCTAGTATTCAAGTGCTAATTATTCCTTTCTCTCTATTATTCTTCTTAAGAGTGTTTGGGGCTCATAAGTCCAGTGTTGTGAGGGGTAAGGCTGATTTAGTGCTAAGAAAGAGCGCTAAAGCCGCACGGGTGACTTGAGGAAAGTTAGTCCGTGACACTAAGCTCTCCTAAAAACAACTGAAGGTGTGATCATGTTTTATTATGCTATGTTCATTTGTCACATGTGTTTAAATAACCTCACTGTCACTTTCATAGAGATGGATGAGTTCCTCGGCGAGTGCAGGCCATGATTAAGAGGTCATTTGGGAGGGGCATATGCATTTTTATGCTTTCTTTTCTGCTTACGTAAAATATATATGATTTACAGTTTTTTGAATGTTATGTAAGTTTCTCCATCTTTTTCTAACACTTGGGTTAGCATTCAACCATATTATTTGCTTTCCTCTTCTAAATCTATAGCAATTGATCTCCATTAAACCAAAACAAAATCGAAATAACCGAACCAAAATATTGTCTGGCCAGTTTGGTTGCACATTTAATTGGTTGGTTCGAATTAATTCTTTAGATGTCGAAAATCAATTGATTTACAAATTTATTATCCAACCCATCCAAATAAACTGAACGCACACCCCCATGTAAAATTGAAAAGTTTCAAATGGAAGGTTTTCTATTTTTATCCAAAAGATAAAACAATACAAATATTATATATGATCATTAGATGTGCCAGTTGAGCATTATCACGCATAAGCCCATACATGTCAGGCTCGAATATTACTAGGCCTGATCGTAATTTAAAGCTCATGCATAAAAAAATCTTTTAGAGCCTAATTTTCTGAATTTATAATCATAAAAATAAGAAAACTAAAAGTACTTCTGAATAGCAAGTAGTTAATTACAGATTTACATACATGCCACTCAATTCTTATGTATTTACATATCTTATCACCTAAACTTCAATGATAGCATACATGTCACCTTACCTATGCATGCAAAGGTGTATTTCGTTTTTTTTATTTAAAATAGTAGTATTTTTTTATGTGATTGTTGACCTCAATTTTCGTGAGGTCTAGTCTTCCGCTTAGGGTTTAGGATCTAGCCTTAGGAATCTCCCTTTGACTATCTTAGAACCATAGAAGTGGGACCCGACTCGTTTTAGTTCGACCCGCTTCCGTCCCCTTCTGG
>NW_018165363.1:99621-103337 GCF_001263595.1 Phalaenopsis equestris
TCGGGGTAGATACAGGATTTGAGGTAGAGTGCTCTTTCATTTAAACTGTGAAAAATATGAGGTCAGTTTGATTTCATATTTTTCTAAAATTATATATATATACGTAAATTAAAAAGTCCTTCCGAAGCGGGCGACGAGATTTCGATTCCGGCTGCCGACAGCTTCTTACGGGCGACCCCCCAAACAATCTTTTTCTTTCTCTTTTTTGTGCCGACAGTGATATAAGAGATTTTGGTGGTATCACGTAGCCGACTCTACTTAGTGTGATAAAGGTGTGTTGTTGTCGTTGTAATGTAAAAAGTAAAGTTTAGGTGTTAGAAATGTAAATACAAAAGAATTGTGTGGTATATATTTAAGTGCCCTTTAAATAAATGGTACTAATGGGTTTAATATCTAAGAAATGGCAAAGTTAAGGCCTCAACTGCATTGAAACAATCAAATGTTAAGATAATGTTGGATAAAATTTATATCATAGAGCACCTTCAAGTAGAGACCTAGGAGAAAAAGGTTTGAGGTTAAAAATTAAAGGTATCATAGTGCATCTTCAAGTGGCAACATAAGAGAAAAGGCTTGAGGTTCAACATCAAACTTTTCGGTCAAGGGCATAGAAACAATGATTTAGGAGAATAACATGGATTCCTTAAGCTTGAACTAGGCCAAGTATGAGGGCGGCTAAAATGTTGTTACATTCTCGACACTATCCTAACACAAATTTTGTCTTTAAGCCAATACTTTACCAATAGGATCATTTAAATTTTGTCTAAGAAATTTCAAATATAAAATAGGCCTAACTCACCAACAAGCCGCCCAATAGCTTTCCCATACCCTGCTCCATTTGAGTAAACATCAACTTCATTTAAATTTTAAATGTTAAAATCGTTAAAATCAAAACAATTGATGCCATGCATTTACTTGCCCTATTTCTATGCTCACGTAACCAAAAAAAATCAAAAATAGGAAAGGTCTCTGTCTTGAAATGTAGCTCTCTCTATTTTTAAATCAAAAAAAAAATCAAATGAGATAATCTATCTGTCACTTAAGATATAATATATAAATATATAGTTGGATTGAGATATAGTTGTAAGAGAAAGAGATAAGTGTGAATGTTCTTCTCATAAAAAAAAGACCTTCGATAAACAGTTCAACATGAGAGAGACAATGTTAAAAGGGTAGTAGGAGCCACTCCTTTTTTTTAAACTACGTTTCATGATAGATTCAACTTTCAGTTAAATAAATTTAAAAAAGAAATTTCTTAATATTTAAGAGGCCTATAATTCTAAAGAGAGCTATCTTGCTTCCATTTTCTTCTTTTTTTGAAAAAGGAAAATTTGCATCTATTATACTTACTATATAGCATGTAAATATCGATAGATGTAAAGATGTGATTATAACTATTCAAATTGTCGGTGTGCCAATGAGTTAGCACTGGGACTTTTATTTAGGGGTTGACTATTCAAATTGTCCAATGAGTTAGCACTGGGACTTTTATTTAGGGGTTGTCTGGTAAAGGATTTAGAACAGGATTTAACCAAAATTTAAGCTAAATCCTGCCAGACAATCTCTTGGGATAAGTTAAATTCTCAATTTATTAAATCTAAATTTCACCCATTCTCGATGTATATCCTGGATTTAGTAAATCTTGTTATTTGGCGAGTTTAGTAAATCTGAGAACACGCGAACAGGAAGATCACTCACATTCTTCAATGGTTTTGAGTAGGAGTGGAGCAAAAGAAGAAGAAAGACGAGAGTTTCGGTAGTCTTTGTACGTCGCTTTCTCGGTGTTGCCTTCCCAACTAGCTCTAATCATGATTGTATAGTGAGGGTTCAAGCATTTAAGTGATGGTTTTCGGCGAAATCATGAGAGTGAGAGATGTAGGCAGGAGTTTTAGGGAGGAGAGAGGAAGGGGAAAATACATTTGTGATTTTATTTTAATTTTAGCAGCATTTACAAACATACCACTAATGCGGGTAAAGAATCCTTTTGATCTTTGTGTAAGTGCTAGGGCGTTGCCGGTAGAGTGGTAGAATACTTCAGAAATACTGTCGTTGCCGACATAAATACTGTCGTTGCCGGTCCCAAGTCCGGATGCGAAAAGTGGAGGGTTGCGTTAGGTAGTCGACAGCCAGCGTAAAACTTCTCGAAAAAATCATGACATGAATCCTTTTGATCTTTGTGTGAGCGCTAGGGCGTCCCCTGGAAGCTATGCGCTGTATAGTCTGAATACAGTGAAAAGTGTGCAAGGGCTGCTACACCGGCGCCCGGGTGTAGTGTTAAATAAGCAAGGGTTCCCACATTACGGGTGAATGCGGGTAAAGAAGTTAGTCCATGAAACTAATAAAACTAATATTAGGATAGGATCTTGAAATATAGGCACTCTCAATGGTAAATTAATGGAATTAGTTGATATTATGATTCATAGGAAAATTAATATCTTATGTATTCAAGAAACTAAGTGGGTGGGAGAAAAGGCTAAGGAGATTGATAATTTAGGTTTTAAACTTTGGTATTCTGGTAAGAGTCGCACTAGAAATGGTGTAGGTGTAATTATATATAAGAGTTTGAAAGATAATGTTGTAAAAATTAATAGAGTTGGTGATAGAATTATAGCCCTTAAGATTATCATTGATACTAAGATTTTTAATATTATAAGTGTTTATGCTCCTCAAATAGGTTTAGATACAGAGTCTAAAGATAAATTTTGGAATGACTTAGAAGACTTAATACAAATGATACCTCTTGAAGAAAGAATTTTTATTGGAGGAGATTTAAATGGACATGTCGGTAGAGTGGTAGAAGATTTCAGAAATATTCATGGTGGCTACGGTTTCGGAGTAACTAATGAAGAAGGTAAAGTTATTTTAGATTTTGCTTTAGCGTTTGATTTTGTTATTACTAATACTTTATTCAAGAAAAGGGATGAACATCTTATTACTTATAAGAGTGGATCTAATAAAACACAAATTGATTATTTTTTATGAGAAGAAGAGATCGTCACGATTGTAAAGATTGTAAGGTCATCCCAAGTGAAAATTTAAATACCCAATATCTTTTATTAGTTCTAGATTTTAAGATTAAGAGTTGTAAAATAAAGAATACTAGGACTCAACATCGTAAAATTAGATGAACAAACTTAAAAGACACAAATAAAATTATTTTAATAAGTAAAATTTAAGATTTCAAAATTTAGGATATTCATGAAGAAGTAAATGTTATGTGGGATAAAATAACAAACACTATTAAACAAGTAGCAAAAAATGTGCTTGGAGAATCAAAAGAAAAAGTTTTTATAAATAAAAATAGTTTGTGGAATAATAATGTGCAGGAAAAGATAAAATATAAGTTATGTTATAAAAATAAGTTAAATATAAAAGCTTAAAGAACTGGGAAAAATATCAAACGGCCCACAGAGAGTCCAAAAGAACAATCTGTGACGCTAAAAATTCTGTTTTTAATGATCTTTGTAATATATTAGATACTAAGGAGGGCGAAAAATATATATATAAACTAGTCAAACAAAGAGAAAAGAAAAGCAAAGATTTAACTCAAGTAAAGTGTATTAAAGATGAAAATCAAAAAGTACTTTTCTTAGAAAAAGATATTCAACATAGGTGGGTGAGTTACTTTGATAAACTTTTTAATGAAGTTTCTGAAAATACGATCAACATTAGTGATTTTAATATCGTGAATAATAATAAAACGTTTCATTTTTACCGTC
>NW_018165363.1:104396-121774 GCF_001263595.1 Phalaenopsis equestris
ATGTTGTCCTTTAAAAAAGAAGCATAATAATAAGTTAAGTCTTACCAAGATGAGAATGATTAGGTGGACGAGTGGTTTTACACTTAGAGACAAAATGCGAAATGAATATATTCGTGCTAGGGTTGGTGTAACTTCAGTGACGGACAATATTAGAGAGACGGACAAAATTAGAGAGTCGTCTTAGATGGTTTGGTCACATTAAACGTCAACCATCTGATGATCCGATTAGGAGAGTAGATGTTTTAGATTCGACTTGTGTTAAGAAAGGCAGAGGTAGACTTAGGAAGACTTGAGCTTATTGTATTAAAAATGATCTTAATTTACTAGAACTAAATGAAAATATGACTCTAAATAGGACATAGTGGAGAAAAAGGATTCATGTAGCCGACCCCACGTAGTGGGATTAAGGCTTTGTTGTTGTTGTTGTTGTTACAAACATACCACACAATTCCTAAGATTAATAACTAAATAATTAATTTACAAATTATCAGATTAATTATATTTAGACAAATTTATTTGAAACTATTTAAAAATTAGTTAACAAAATTACATTAAATATTAAATTTAATTTATTTAATAAAATTCTAAGTAATTAGTAATTAATATAGTACATAATTAATTAATTATTAATTGAAAAATGTTAACCTATTGCTTGACAAATAATTAGTTTAACAAAATTTCTATTATGATCAACTAATTTAGTGAATAATTAATTATTGATTAACATGATAAGAAATAGAAACAAAATTGACTTTAATTAAATTTAATAAATTATTTCTATCATAGTAATGAAATAATGAAAATCTAATTACATTTCTATATTCTATTTGACGCGGGGGGCTTAGAAGGGCTAGATCGACCCATCCAGCCAGGGAGTCTAGGGTAGGTCTACCGGTCCAGCAAGCCATGCCGCCCAAAGGAGAGGGCTTTACCTTTCCTATTATGTCGCTCACCTCCCTTCCTATTCTATCTGTTTACCTTTCTATTCCCTTCTTATTACATCCCCTCCCTTTTCTATTACCTTTTATTTCTATCTACTAGCATTTATTATATATATATATATATATATATACGCTAAAAAAAGAAAACCATATATATATATATATATATATTGATTTGTTTGCTTAGAGATTAGTTATTGATTATCTCTTATTTTAGATTTATGCCTCCTACGTTTCTCCCTTCCAAGTGTTGTATCCGACGGTGAGAAGACGCTCTGGCTATAACTCATCCAAGGTGATGATCATCTCCAATTTTCCCTCTTCCTACTGTCGCCATGTCCTTCTGCAGACGAGCATCATGCTTCCAGCAACTGGCTTTACATCCCCCTCTGTCCTCGTCAATTTCCAATCATCGGCCTATACCACCTCCATCCTGTTCCAACTTTCAGCAGTCAGCAAGCAAATCACATCCCTGTCGTTCCAGCTTTCAGCCGCCAGCCTACAGATCACCTCTATGTTACTTCGGCTTCCACCTATCGGCTTGTGATCATCCATATATCCACGCCAACTTTCTAGTCACCTTCACTCATTGTCGCCCCCTCCCAACCTCCTATCACCATACCACCTCCTTCCACCTTGCTCCACCGTCAACCACAAGCCTAGCCTCTATTGTCCATGGATATCGCTATTCAGCACTGGCCGAAAATTGTTATTTTGTTGTATTTTCAGTTCTGCTTAAGTCCCGATTGTAATCCTAGTCGTTTTACTAAATAATTTTTGTTACTGTCGTTGTGGCTCCTATATCACTAACAAACTTAACGGACTTTTAAGTCATAACAAAAGTTTTCAAACAAATTTTATAAGATTTAACTGAATTTATCAAATCTATTGCAAAAAAATTTTTGGTATTTAACCATTTTAGGATTTATTAAATATAGATTTAAATGATTTTAGGGTCTGTATGGGGGCAATTACTACCATTTGAAGAAGCAGCTGTGAATCTGCTACAGAAGAAGTCGTTCAAAAAATTATGGTGGCTATTACCAATTTATTTTAATTTCAAAAAGTTAGACAGCACAGTCACCACATTTTAACAAGTCAAGTTGAAAGAAATAGGTTTCTACCATAGAAATGTTTAAAAAGTAACGAGAAATTAGTTTTTCAAACAGAACTTTGGTGACGGTCTAAAAATCAAAGCAGCAGGACAGCAGGAATGTTGTCCCAAATGGACCCTTAGTAAATCCTAATAGCTTAAATCCAGATGTTTTCAAACAGCCGGTTCGGTAGTGTATATCACCTTTCTCCTAAATAAATCAAACTTGTGCTAGATCATAATATAATTTTAACGAATGCCAACTCAGCCATACAAAAACTATTGATTTCATATAAAAAAATCACTGCAGAACTAAACCCTAACCCTAACGAAGTTTACCTCGAGGAAAAGGACGTCGACAGCCGGCGGAGACATATAGGAAGGCCGAGGGGAAGCAATGGATGACGTGCCAGCTTCGGAGGTGTCTTTAGCAGGAGGAGAAGCCAGGCGAATGAGGGAGGCAGAAAGCTCCTCCCACTGCTCTATTTCGCTCCGGTATTTGTCGCGAATGGTCAGAAGGCATCGCTTCTTGAGCGCATGCTTCTTGAGCTGGAGCTGTGCCTCGGAGTCGACAGGAGGATGCCCTGCCAGCGATGCGAGGTGCCGCCGCCGCCGCTTCTTGTAGACGAAGCCGCGGTCCTCGCAGACTTCCCACTCGGTGTCGTCCCACTCCGGACCGATTGGACGGGCCATCCAAACACGTACCCGAGGGCTGCCAGACTCGTAGTCACGAGAAAATTTTGCGTGCTTGGTTATATTCGCCTTTTATACTTATACCATGTATCTATAAATTGTCTGTATCTTATAAAAAATATGGATATAGAAGTGCTAAACTTATTAGTTACAGATAGATTACAGATGATAAAATGTGAATTTAATCTTTAATATCTTTTTTATAACCTATCTAACGCGTGCAGTCTTTCGTGCATCTTACATACGCAACTTTTTTCACTTAGTTACGATAATAAATCGAAATTTAAGCCAACAAAATTTATTGAATAGAATTGTTGTAAATGAGAATTCAACTTATATTTTATTTTTTTTCAGCCTCTGTTTTTGCATTTAGTATTGTTGTTTTTACTGATAATATTTGTAGCACTGTTCTTTTGGTTCCTGCTTCTATTGGAGCTGTTCACATTTGTGAGGCTCACTGATCTGTAGGTGATTGTCGGAATTCTATTGCTGCATTTTTGTCTTTAATTTATGTCTATTATTTTAGTTTTTATTTTTATTTTGATGTAATTTTTGGTTCTTTTTCTTGTGTTTGTACTCTTTTGCATCAATTTTTTTATTTAATAATTCCAAGCTAGGGCCTCAATTTTCCCAAAAATAAAAATTTATTGGGTAGTTAAATTTTGGCTTAAGCTTTTATAAACTTTTTTAAAAGTTTTTTTAGAATTTAAGGTTTAAATAAATGTTACCTTTAATAAAAAATATAATGGGATTGTAGATGTGAGCTTCGCCTAAGCCGATTAAAAAAAACTAAAATATAGACATGCGGATAAATAAATAAATAAGAAGATTAATTAATTTAAGGTTTTAATTATGATTCATGAAAATTAATTAAAGTTTATTTAGAAAATTATAATATTAAAGTTGATAATTGAAATGTAGAAGAGAAAAAATTAGTAGTTTGAAGATATAGTAAAAAAAATTAATTTTTATATATTAATTTTATTATTTGATCTAATTTTGTTTGTGGGTAGTTCTTGTAAAATTGACTATAACAAATGAGGAAATACAAATTGAGAGAGATAGAGAGAACTTTATAGTTACTTATTACCAAAAAGTAGATCAGCACAGAGTAAAGTACATATCAAAGTTACAAATGTAGGACTGATGTGACTTGTCTGCTTATTCGATATAGAACATCATAATGAGGTCCAACATGCTGCTTGGGAGAGTTCGCGATAAGGTTTGCTATCTATAATATTTTGTGTTGACTTGACGAGCTGGATGGCTGAATTGATGAGCCAAGCTGATTATCCGAGCTCTTGGTTGAGCAATATTGAGCATTTATCAAATTGTTTGGCCACTCTGTTATGGTGAACTATTTTGTTGACTCATAGTTCATGGATAAGCCCGATCTAGGATTTTTTTATCATATATATTTTGTTCCATAATTCTATTATCTTTTGATGATAAAACTACAAAAATAATAAGATAATAATGATTTCTCTTATTTAATAAATGTAGCTAAACAAATTTATTTATGATGTTCTGCCTTTCTTATAACTCTTATTCCTAATTATTTCTCTATAAATAGAGAGATGAGGGATTTATGTTGTGTTACTATCGATGGACCCTACTTCTTTTTTTGTTCTATTTTTCATTCATGTTCCTTTAGTTCCTACCAAAAGGACTGTGATTTCCAAAGCTAGTCTTATTGAGGCATTGCCTGAAAAAAGTAGAAAAGAAAGAGGTTTAGAGAGGAAGAAGAATAAAGTAAAAATTGCAAAAAAAAAAAAAATAGAAGTTGAAGCTCTTTAGAAGGGAATTTTCTCTTCTTCTTATTGTTGAGCCCCTGGTCTTCATGGAGGCTCTTCCTATGACATGTCCTCCATTTTTTGATCTACACCTACTAGAGATTCCATCTTTTGAGGTGATTTCTTAGGTTGAGCATCTATTAGTGTCTCCAGCTCCTAACATGGTATTAGATGAGTTCAACAAAATGAGTGGTCTGCCAATTTTTTCTTGAATTAAGTTCATGTTGGGGTAAGAGAAAGGAAATTTTTTCTTATGTATAATTAATTCATTGGAAAGTTTAATAAATGTGAGTTCATTTTACAACTCAATTTAGGATTAGTGGGATTATGAGCGAAAAGCAATTTTTTGATTGACATGTTGAGCTATGTTTTGCTTGTGTATTAAATTTAAATGTGGCGTGTCTTTCTCAAGTTTAATAGCTTATCCTTGAAGAAAGGGAGCTTGAGCAATTAATCCTTAGGGATGGTGGTCCTCCTCTTGTAAGCTTGCTAGATGAGGGTGCCCTTGAGACTATAAGTGAGGACTTGCATATTAAAAGTATGGGCTTCTAAATATTCGTTGTTAGAAATTGGCTTATAGAACTATTTTGAATTATATATTTTTATTTCAAATGTTCCTTCAAATTTGATGGTTTTAATTTAGATTGGGAAAAGAGCAACGACTACCAAATCACTTATTGCTAGTGTAAATAAATATACTACTTCTTTACTAAGGGAGACAACTTCAAAATTTTTTAGAGCAAGTTCGATGGCTCCTCAAATAGGTATAGATACTAAGAGTCTAGGGAGAATTAAGGAATTCTCCTTGGAATTAATTACTATGACTGTGACTTATGCTATGAATAATATTATAATAATGTAACAATTTTCTAAGTTGAGAAGAGGCATTATCGAGATGGGTGACAAGCTATTAGACTTTT
Source organism: Phalaenopsis equestris (assembly GCF_001263595.1). Classification (NCBI taxonomy): domain Eukaryota; kingdom Viridiplantae; phylum Streptophyta; class Magnoliopsida; order Asparagales; family Orchidaceae; genus Phalaenopsis; species Phalaenopsis equestris. The sequence continues at coordinate 109,837 of NW_018165363.1, forward strand.
AGAAGTATTTGGAGTTAACTCGCTTGATTCAATTCATGGTTGGTGTTTATTTTATGTTGAAGTGCTTGATAGAGTGTGCAAGTACCACCTTATGTCACTTTTGACCTTTATTTACTATTATTTATTTCCTCTTATGTAAATAGTGATGGTCACCCTTAGCAAATTGGGTTAACAATTCAAAATGTATTGTTTATAGTAGATTGTATTGATTTTCAAAGTAATTGAAGGTATTATTTGTTATTTTAATTTGATGGTTTTAATTGAACTATCTTTGTTAAGGGAAACATTCAAAAAAGTCATTTAATGATCTTTTAATCTTACTAAATTGCATCCTAACCCCCTTTAAAGGGAGTTAATGTTAGTTTTCAAAATCTTTTCCATCCCGAAAAAATTCTAATGTTATTTGTGCATTCCATCATTTCATTTTCTCTAAACCAAAACATAATGTCAAGAGTGGGTTATGTTTTTAAAACATGTTTGAGTTTCCTAAGCAATTAAAACTATCAAAAGTGGATAGAAATGTATTACAGTTGGAGTTATTTTTTAACCATGCAATAATATCGTGCATTTTTAGGAAAGTTAAATTACCAAATTTGAAAGAAGATTTACTAAATATGGCATAATGATGAGCTTCTTTTTTGACATGATAAATTTTAATTAGGGTTGTGTCGCCTTTTCTTTAAGGAGTTGGTGGAAATTTTTAACTATGATGGTATGATCATGGTGCAGGTGATTACAAACTATATTGTAGGAATCATGGCACCGTGTTTTTTTATGAGAAAGTTAAAAACTATGCTATCAATATCATTTTTATATCATTTGTTTTATGGTAAAGGTGTATAATGATGGGTTCATCTTGTTCTTAAGGATCAGTATTAAGTTGGTTAGGCTAAAAAAGTAAGATCAATAATTGATAGGCAAGGTATTGGTATGTTTCTTATAAAGATGGATGACAAATAGTGAGGCAGTATCAATCATTCGCTACTCATTGGGCACTTATGATCCCGAAGGAGGAAAAGAGTTTCTCAATCCTATAAAAGCAAAATCTCTTGAAGTTAAGAATTTCTTGGACTATAACTTTGTAGGAAGGATGTGGTTTATAACTTGCTATCATCTATCATTTATTAGAAGCTCATATTTACTTTTAAATTTGGGTTGTGTTCCCTGAGTGTTTGATGACATTTCTTTTTTTACCTTAATAGCTTGAATAGTGATTCTCTAGCATAAAAAAGGGCATTGGCTTCTTTAGCAAGGCAGGTGAACAGATTATTATTGACGAGTCAATCAATGAGATTTTATAGATAATTTCTACAAATTAGATGATTTTATCTTCAAGCAAATCTTTTTGATATATGTGCTCTTTATTAGAAGGAAGTTGATTAAGAGGTCGATCAAGAAGTAGTTAAAATTTTTGCTTTGGCTATAATGTTGCTTACAGGTACAAGTCCATAATTTTTTTTCCATAAATGATTTAAAATTCATCTAACATAAGAGAGATTTTGATGACCATATAATAATACTTAGAAGGCTTTCTTCTTTAGGATATTTTCATCATAGTGAAGTTGGGTCTTCATTTAAAGAGTACAAATTTCATAGAGAGATACAGAGTAGGAAGTATAAAAGTGAAAAAAAAGGTGCTTGTAAAGAAAAATTGTTAGAGAAATGTAAAATACTGAGCCTCCTTCTAAGTAGATGAAGAAGAAGAAGGAGACTCCTCCAGCTAAAAAAAAATTAACATGAGAAGCGGAAGAAAACTTTAAAAACTAATAATTTGGGACTATGAAATATTTGAATATGGATTGGTATGGGTCTATAAAACCATATGCCCTTTCTTATAAACTTATTTTCATGATCGTTTCCACTTCATTCGATAAGAGAATTAGAAATTTTAGCTTTGAGAACTTTCATTTTGCCATCATGTAGTCACAAATAATGGCATGAAAATTTACTTACTTCGTGGTGCCATCTCACAAGATGATGGATAGAGAGTTTTTAGAAATGTCAAGATAGAAAAAGGAAGAGAAAAAGGAACTATATCAAGTGATGAAAAGTAAATAATTTGTGATAACTAAACTACTCCCTCGATCGAGCGAGTGAGGATTTTCTTTGATCATTCAAGCCACAAGCAGGTTCTTCTTTTAGTTTGGTCTATACACAAGTTTTCTATCTTGCTTGCATTCTGGAGCTTTGCTATTTCTTTCCTTTTTACACAAGAACTACTAGAGAACGTTAACAACAATGATTTCGTCCCCTCAAAGTTCAAAAGATGGTTTCTTGGAGCGAGTCTCTGGTTCTCCTAGTTTGATCCTTTGAAATTAGTGCTCGTGGATCTTGGAGATGGCTGGCTTTTTTAATCGGCCCTGTTTTGTTGAGGCAGTAATGGGTAACACTTCTTCTAAACTTCCTTTGAATAATTGTTTGCTCTGATTGCCTTTAAGGAGCATTTGGGGGATGAGAAAGTTGATGACCTGGTGAACAGGGCTACGAAGAAAAATGGGAAACAACATTATTTTATAATGAATAGGAGACTTTGATTTTTGTTGAACCTCTTAAGTTTACCTTAGTTGTTAAATTCACATTTGTGCATTTTAAGATAGATGTTATCAAATGATATTTTGCTAAGCCTATATTCCTGGGAAATTGGAATGTTGCTTTGATTGAGGGAAGAAAATTTATGATTAGGTTAGAAAAAGAAGAAGATTACACTCTTCTGTTTGCCAAGAATGTTTTAAAAATTGAAAAAGTATGAAGATTTTGAAATGGATGGTTGACTTTAATCCCAAAGAGGAGCCTCCAATCATGCCTATCTGGTTTCGTTTCCCAGGTATGAAATTACACTTATTCAATAAGGAAGTATTATTTTCCTTAGGGGCAATTTTTGGATCACCCATGAAGATAGATTTAGCCGCCCTGAATTGTTTGAGGCCTTTTGTTGCTCATATCCTGATCGAGAGAGATGTTACTCTCCCTTTTTGTGATGTTGTTTGGATAGGAGCCTCTAATCCAGGGTATTGACAATCTGTTGAAATGGAATATATTTCTCCTTACTGTAACAAATTTCATATATTTGATCATTGTTTATCCAATTGCTTCAGTACTCATCCAAATCTAAAATCTAAAAATTATAGTGCTAAAGCAAAAGAAGATGTTAATGGAAGGAATTTTAAACTAAATCAAGATTTAAATATTTAGAGAGTGATTTACCATATGAAAATAATCTTGATATTTTACAATATAACGTTGTTGATATTATTGAACACATGGCCTCTACTGGGCAACAAAAAAATTGTTAATCAAGAGTTATATATTGTATTATACTTGTTAATGCAAATAAGGAAAGTTTGTTAGTTGATAATATAGCTGAAAAAATATGTTTTAATAATCATATTGTTGTTACTAAGACTTCTTTTGTAGATGATTCTCTTTTTCTAACTAGAAAAAACTTTAAGAAGATTGGTTGATACAAATATCATCTAGAAAGATGGAGATTAAGGTAGCTGTGAACTCAGTTATGTTAATCCAGAGGCTCTTAATGTTCAACAACTGGGTAAGAACCTTGATATGAATGAATTGAGTTCTTCATGTAGGATCACTAGAGGAAGAAAGGGCAATGATGAATTATAATTATTTGCTTGATTCTCTCTTTTCATAGTTTGGAAATAATTTCTGCTAATCAGTTAAAGAATCTTATTAGAAAGCATAAATTGAATTTCTTCAATAGGTTGGAACATATGGTTGATATGAAAAATAATGACAAGTATAAAAGGAAGATTAGTGATTTTAATCTTGTTGTCAAACTCAATAACAAGATATGGTTCCTTTGGAGAGATGATGTAAAGACTGATGTTTTAATCAATCAAGCACAATTTCTTCCTATTATATTGTTCATAAATGATTTTTTTATTATTATTTAACTGTTGTCTATGTGGGTTGTTTTAAAATGATAGGTGGGATCTTTGGAATCATCTGAACGCTCTCAGAGATGATAATGAGGTGGTGATTTCAACATGATTTCTTTGGTTACTGAAAAAAGTGTGGTAATTCTCCAAACATGAAATTGATTTCAGATTTTAATGACACTCTTTTTGATGCAGGCTTAATTGATTTAGGATTTAAAGGGAATGCTTTTACTTGGTCGAGAGGTTCTCTTTTTGAAAGACTTGATAGATTTGTTTCAAATGCCAAATAAATGAATAATTTTCACTCTTACAATCTTCATCAGTTAGCTATATGTGCTTCTGATCATGCTCCTTTACTTATTGATGTGAGGGTTCATAATATTAAAATTCATTATCATTGTAAGTTCTTAAATATGTGGATCCAACATTCTTCTTTTAAAAAGTTAATTACTAACAAGTGGAATATTAGTATGATTCGTACTTCTAGTTTTAAATTATGGATGCTTCAAAAGAATCTTGCCAAAAACCTTAAAGATTGGAATTGGAATTGGAATGTTTTTGGGCATTTTAAAGATATTGTTTCTAAAGTCGAAGAGAATGTTAAATCTTTAGGATTTGTTTATTGTCATAATGTGGTTAATTGGGAGATTATAATGCAAGGTCAGAAGAATTTAAATAATGTTATAAACATGGAAGAAACTTTTTATGCTCAAAAGGCTGTTAAGCTTCATATGCTTGATGGAGATTGAAACATTGCTTATTTTCATACTTGTATAAAAAATAAGAGAAGGACTAATTTGATTTCTAAAATCAAAAGAGGTGATGGTCTTGTTTTAGCTAATATTAAGGATATTGAAAGAGATGGTATCAACTTCTTTTCTACGAAGTTCACTAGTAATGCCTCTTCTCTTTCTATGATTAATTGTGAGCTTTATAATGCCTCTTTTGTTTGCAATGATAGAAATCTTACTAAGATTCCTCCGATGGAGGAAATTAAAGATGTGATAGACAATATGGAAGTTGGAAAAGTTGTGGGTCCTTATGGTTATTTTGTGGAGTTTTATAAATGTTTTTGGGCATTGTAAAAAATGTCATGGTTAACACTATTTAGGATTTCTTCGGATGTATTGATTTCCCTAAGTATTTTAAATCTTCTACCATTATTTTTAATCTTAAAGAGAAAGATGCTAAAAATTGGGATTCTTTTAGACCTATTAGTCTTAATACTGTTGTGTCCAAGGTCTTATCTAAAATTGTAGTGCGAATAATTTAACCACTTCTGCCTATGATTATTAGTAATAATCAGTCTAATTTTGTGAAAGGTAGGAATATTTGTGATAATGCCTTAACTATGGAATAACTTCTTATGGATTTTTATAAGGAAGGTAATCGTGGTAATGTGACTTTTAAGATGGATATCAAAAAGGCTTTTGATACCATTATATTGGAATTCATTATTAATATTTTAAATATCATTGGTTTTAGTGAGGAATTTTGTTTACTTATTAAAAGAATCCTTGACAATAGTTTCTATTCTTTGTTGATTAATGGGAATAGTTGTGGTTTCTTTAAAGCATTTAAAAGGCATTAAACAGGGTGATCCTTTATCACATATTCCTTTTATTATTGGCTTTGATTATTTGTCAAGATGTCTAAATGCTTTAAATGCTTTATACAAGAAATAAGAAATTTCCTATTTTAAATTATCTTCATCGCGTGAAGATTAGTATTTCTCATCTTTGTTATGTTGATGATTTAGTTATTTTACTAATGCTAATAAATGAGCTATCAAACTTCTTTGGAAGGTTTTGGGGCATTTTAAGGATGCTTCTGGATTAAATTTTAATATTGGTAATTGCTTTTTTATTGTTCAAAACTTATTTCTTCTAGAAAGAACAACTGGATAATGGACAATATGAACTGTAATAAAGGTAATCTTCTTTTCATCTATTTGGGCTGCACTTTTTATAAGAAGCATAGAAGGGAGCAGATGTTCGATACTTTTTTTGATAAGGTTAGGAAGAAGATTCTTTCTTGGGAAAATAAACTTCTCTCCTTAAGTGGTAGAATTACCATTCTTAAGAGCATTCTCACTTCTCTTCCTCTTTATACTATGCAAATAATGAAAGCTCCTGTTTGTATTATTAAAAGGCTTTTAAAAAAATTTCTTTGGGATGGTAATCGTAAGAAAAAATATTCATTGGAAAAGTTGGAAAATTTTTTGCAAAACTCTTGATAAAGAAGGTTGGGGGTTTAGAAGTTTTTTTGATACTATGAAAGTTAATTAAATGAAGTTATGGTACCGTTTTCGAGCTAATAGTTCTTTATGGGCTACTCTTTTGAATGCTAAGTATTAATTGTATCCTTTAAATGTTACTCAACTAAACATGATTCTTTCAATTGGAAAGAGATGTTAAATGTGGCCGGTATCACTAAAAAGTTTATATGATGGGATATTGACAAAGGTAAAGTCTCCTTTCGGTATGAGGACTGGCTGGACAATGGGCCTTTAGTCGATTTATATGGTCGCCCTTTTGAGGTTAACATAAAGGTTAAGGATTTGTGGAAAAATGAGTAGTGGGACACTTAAAATCTTATTCAGAAGCTTCATAACTTAAAATCTTATTCAGAAGCTTCATAAGGTTGATGTTGATTTTATTAATACTTTCCATATTAATAAAGAGTTAGAGGATATTCTAAAAATTAAAAAGAAGAATGAAGTTTCTATTGCAAAGACTTTTGCTAACTCCTTTCAAGTTTTTTAGGGTGCTAATTTCAAATGGCTTTGGAATAAATGGGACATACCTTCTCAATCTTTTTTTAACTGGAGAGTGTTTCATAATATCATCCCTACTGATGATATAATGAAACTGAAATGTTTAAATTTTCCTTCTCGTTGCTTGCTATGCAGAGATGACGAGGAATCTCTTCTTCATATTTCTGGGAATTATTGGTTTTCTAAAGAGGTTTGGAAGCATTTTTCTCACTTCTTTCGTATTAAAATGTTGGGTGAGGACTATAAGTGGGATTCCATTGAAAGCCTTTGTGTTGTTTGGAAAAATCAAGGTCATGCCTTCTTTTCTATTATACCCATTATTGTTTTTGGTTTTTATGGGTTACTAGAAATAGTGCTAAACATAATGACATTGTCCCTAACATTGATAATACTTGTGCTATGATTATTAAATATATTTTGAAATGATTATCTTATCATGATTTTTATAAAAAATCTAGTAAGAAGATTATGGAATTGTTTTCTAAGTTGCATATAAACTTTTTTAGAGCTTCTAATAATGTGTTAATTAGGATCATGTGGTTGAAACTTGAAGCTCCTTATATCAAAATAAATGTTTATGGAAGTTGGAAGGCTGATATGGCTAGAGTTGGTGGCATTTGTCGTGACTTTTCTGGTTTGGTTTTATACTGGTTTGCTACTCCTTCTATCCCCATTTTCCCTCTTGTTGTCAAGGCGGATGTTGTTGTTTTTGGTCTGATGTTGAACAAAAAATTTGGTTGGAATGTTGTTCTTACAGAAATGGATTCCTTAGTTTTATGAGATTGTTGCAAAAATTTTACTGATTGGCATTAGAGTATATGTTGCATAGGAAGAGGATAGCAGATTTCAAACAAAGATAGACAATTTGCTATACTCATACCAAAAGAGATGGTAATGGAGTGTCCAATTGGTGTGCTTGAGTTGGTTCTTTGTTGAATTCTATTGTTATTTCTAAATATCTACCTAATTATCTTAATTCTCTTTGTTCTTTGGACCTTTGAGTTCTTTTTTTTTTGTTCCCTGTTGTTTGGTCTTCCTGGTTTGTGTGAGTTGTATCTTTTTTTTTGTTTTTTTGAAAGAGGAACTTTTATTTTTTGTGAGTTGTTTAGGGGTGTGTTGGTTCCTCTTACCCAATTTTGTACTTATTTTTTGTGATATTATTTAAGGAGTAGTATAATGCTTTTTAAAAAAAAAAACTAAGAAGTTATTAAGTGAATATGGCAAGCTTGAAGGCCTTTGAGGAGTTTTTGAACTTGTTAATTAAGACCCCCACATATAAGAATGAAAGGATAATTTCATTAATGGTATTAATTTTCTCTTGAGAAAAATTATAAATAAGCAAAATCTTTCTTTTGAGTGGTCCAGTATTAAAATTTCAAGAAGCTAATGAAGAAGTTGTTGCATCCCTTTTATAGTTTTATTTATATTAGTCATTATACATTAACCTTTTCAAATAACCTCTGCCTTTTTGTAGAGATGGATAGTAAATTATAGTAAATAAACCAGGCCAATATTAAGAGAAGCAAAAATAATAAATATAAAGACATCTCGTTGGAAAAACCATGTGACATAAACTGAAGTAGAGCGATCTGAAATAAAAAGGATCATATTCGACTTAAACAAATATATAAGAAGAGCCATATGATAGTTTTTGTATCTGAACTAGAAAAAAATTAAATTTATTTCATTTAGAGTTAAAAGAGATCTCTCATAGAGACATATCCCTGTGGTCAATTACATCTCAAGGGATATCTAAGAATGCTCTCGGCAAAGGTGTTATGCTTGCTTTTATAAACTATATGGATAGGATATTAAGGAGATTACTATCATTTCAATAAGGAAAATTTCCTACTATCAACTATAAACTAGGCTACTAGGCACATGGTGAATCATTATAACATAATAGATAGCCCCTTCTTAATAAAAGAGGACTTATAAAATTAATTACAAAGTACATCAAATAGGCATGATAGGACCTAATGAACTTATCAACATATAGGTAAGAAATTTCTAAATTGGTAGAGATGGCCTAGTCAGCCCTCTAAGGATATATCATTCCAAACTATTAAGACCTAAAGTCTATCTAGTCGTGGATGTAGTCAAGCAACATGGCATGAAACTCCTTGTTAACAACCCATGTGTTGCATCATCAAAGATATAAACCTAAAATCATACGAAAACAATTTATGATCCAATGGCCTTATCCAGACAAGAAAGATAGAGTAGAGCTTATACCTGACAAATGTATGGCAATGAAACCTAAGAAGTGTCAGAGAATAGATGACCCAATTCACAAAAATAAATCACCCCACTAAATACTTCAATCCTGTTTGGGTCGAGAATGTATCTAACACCCTAGTCGTACTAGAAAACCACTTAAGAAAATAAAACTTGCTTGCTCAATCAGATTTGAGAAGAAAGGATAATTCTTTGGAGGGCATGCACATGATGCAAAGTTATTTGGATCCATAATGTGGAGGCCATGTTAATGTAACTTTGGTGATGACCATGTAATGTTATGTCATTTTAAAATCAACTTAAATAACCATGTAAGAAAAAAAAAATTTGTAATGAAATTTGGTTAATTTTAAGCCTCAAATTTATTAAGATAAATCATTTAAATTATGATTTTTAAAAAATATTTTTCCCTAAGAGTGTGTGAAAATACAATCCCATACAAATCACAATCATGAAAAATAAAAGGCGACACATTACATAATGCAAACATACTAAAATAATAGAATAAAAGAAGACATGTTTTATCAGGTCTGTAATATGCCCTAAAAAGGAATAAGTGTGGTCAAGCTCTGCATATACACACCTAATCCTAAGTTTATATAGCAAATAAATCATGAATTAAGGTATAAGGCATGAGCATATAGATCTTGATCCTTGACCCGACATGCAATTACACGGTTATTTAGTTTCCAAAAGATGGTCAAAAACTTGACTCAATATATTTTAGCGGCTAGTGTGTACCATAGATATGTTATAGAACTTATAATTTGATAAATAATTTACACACTAGAGTACTATGCAAGTATGTGTATCATTTCAAGTAATATAGGATTTTCTTTTAAAGTTTACACACTAGAGTACTATGCAAGTATATGTATCATTTCAAGTAATATAGGATTTTCTTTTAAACCCCCAATATCGATCCCACAGAGAAGGCGAAACTCTTTTTATCCAAAACTCTTTTTATGACTTATGAAAACCTTACTTAAACTCCAAACAATTATCTAAGAAATATGATAGCAAGTTTAGGTGTAAAACAAGGTAATTAAATTCCTACTAATTCTTTTTCAAAGCATTAAGAAAAATGTAGTATTTCTAAACTAGTTTTATGAAGAAGAGTTCAAATTATGTGAAAGCTCTTTCCCCTTGCAAAGAAATCATAACCAGTGTAAGAATCAAATGTTTAAAAGTTAAAATCTAGTTTTGTGACAAATAGGAGAAATCTTATTCTTTACCCTCTCCCGAGTTCATAAAGAACATTGGCTAATCTAAAGTTAAGTTCTTAACTCTCAGGTTATGCTGGATAGGTTTTATACCTCTAGTTTACCCACTGCGCCCTCTCTATAGGACTAACTGGTCCTTAGGTTCCAAACTTTAGATCAAATTGATTTAAGTTTCAATCTTGTCACTCTAGAATCATCAATTTACGTCCATCAAAACTTATATTCCTATTTATTTGCAGCAACTCATGGATTACCTGCTCACCCATGAGATTAATGTGATTTATACTAGTTGAGGAACAGTCAGCCCTCCCAAGTCATTATAGATTCAAAACAAGCTTTAACACATCAATTGGTCATATTGAACATGTAAATGATGTACGAAGTAATGAATCATCACAGTATGGAATAAGTGAAATCTTAAACAATTCTAATCCTACACATGATTATTTCTTATTGTAAGGAAAAAGATAAAGAAACGTACTCAAAATTCATGGATATAACACAATAAAACATGATTTATATTAAAAATCCAAAACTTCACAATTAAAAAAAAAACTAAAAAAAAAATATAAAGTACTTATATGAGACTTCTCCCCAAGCAAATCATTTGAACTTCCTTTGACTTCTTTCTCCCACAGACACATCACAACACACACTACAAAAACTCTCATTTACAACTCACAAACACACACACAAGAGAGCCTCACACCCCCTCCAAAACTTATCACCACTAAACAAATGCCTTTCTTCAATAACACACACACACACACACACACACACCCACACACACTTTTTCGATCAACCAATTTTTCCTTTAAATAAAGCTCTTAAAATCATCAAGAGTCACTTCATGCATCTCTTCAAAATTCATACAAATTTGTTACCAAAAAGTCCAAACCTTTTCTGGCACCTAGGCGCCCAACTGGGGTGTGTAAGCGCCAGCCATCTAGAAGACTATTTTAACTACCTGGGCGCCAAGTCACTTTTTCCTCCTCCATTTGACCCTATTTTGCTCCATTTTTGCTCTTTTTGTTCTTAAACTTCATTTCTTGTACCTGAGATCAAAACACACAAAAGACATTCCATTAAAGCACAATATCCTTAAAAATGAGCATAAAATGTATTATAAAAATAACAAATTTTAAGGCGTGTCAATTTTCCCAACATGATCTCAGAGGGTCAAGCATTTTTTAGGAATCAATGCCCATACTTTAATTCTAGTACACACTCACCTTAGGACTACAAACGTACATAAGAAAATCTATAAAATAAAAATTAACATAACTTATGACAAGCAACATGAAATGAATGATATTTGACAGGAGTAGAGATTAACAATTTTATTGCCTTCAAAAAATGTGTTATTTATGGCTTTCATAACTTTTAGCTGCTCCATTTTGGACATGCATGTCTCGAGAAGAATGTCTCTACACATACTAATGCATAGGTCCCAAATCTAGAAAACACACAAATTATGATAAAAAATGTAACTGGTGGGACTAGCTATAGGTACCTTGATCTCAGAACATTTCAATCTAAACAATTTGATGCATCCTTCAAAGAATAATATATGACCGTGACTTTATATATGCTTAAAAATATAAGATAAATATTGATGTAATAAATATTCAATAATTGTAAAGTCACACTTATCAACGTAAGTATATGTATCACTCAAGTAATATAGGGCTCTAATGGAGTTCTAGATATCGATCCCACAGGGAGTAGGATTAGATCTACAAACTAAGATTTTAGAAAAAGCAATACTTTAATCACAACAACGAAGTTCAATTTGCTTACCT
>NW_018165363.1:122489-124478 GCF_001263595.1 Phalaenopsis equestris
AACACACAAAATTCCTCTTCGAAGCAGCAAGGAGGAAGAAATCTCTCATTTTCCCTCCACTCTTATAATCTCTCGAAGAATTCCTCATAATTTTTACACACTATTGGAACCTTTCTAACCTCCAGGAACTCTCTTTCTCTGACTTCTAGGCTCTTCAATTTTAGGCCAAAACAGTCTTTTAAAGTTGTGGATGAGCTTTCCCAAGAGTTGCCTAAGCATCCCTTCAAAATTTAGCCTTATCCAAAGCCTGATTGGGCATAACCTCCGAGCTCACCGTCGGCGGCCTCGAGGGCGTCGTCGGCGGACCTTCTTAATGAATTAATTCTGGAGTCTTGGGAAAATCTCGTCGTCGGCGCCCTAGTTCAATTCTGCACATTTTGGCCATTTTTGCTCCAAATTCGCTATTTTTTGCATCTTTTTACTCAAATAACACTAATTCATCATTCATGCAACAAAACATCAAAAATACATTTCTTTAAAGTGTAATATCATAAAAAACAGTATAAAATAGATATGAAAATCTCAACATATTTTCCTCTGGTCAATATACAATCTTGAAAGATAAAAATATTACTTTAGAATGTCTCTAATCACCTAGATGATGAAAATTTCCATGATTTGTGGGTCTACAAAGCCAAGGGTTTCTCCTCTACCATACAGGTGTAAAATAAGATTTTCTTATGTTTGGTCCAGTATCCCTATGAGGAGAATCCATCATATTTAATTACATATTAGGAGTTGTGGCTCTTGAGAATACTCTCGATTAAAGTGTTGGCTTATCTTATGCATGATTATATAGTAAGTGTGTGAGATTAATGCTTGGGCCTTATATTGATAGACTCAATTTATGAAAAGATTTCATTGGAATTAAAGGATTGAGACTTATAGTCTAATGATGTTGTGTCATGAAAGGCTCAGGAGAAGGGTTGGCTAAATTTGGGAAGGAAACACACCAAGGGGATTGGAAACTGTGACTTTGATTTGGATTTATTCTCTTGAGCTGAAGACTTGAGTTGGTTGGCTTTGACTTTTAATTGATTTGAGCTTGTTCAAAGTTATGATAGTTGTTTGTTCAAGGTATATTTAAAGTATTTTGAAGTTTTTTTTAAGGTACTTAATTTAATTTGAGGGTGTGTATATATATATATATATATATATATGTTTGTTTGTTTACATGCTCAAAGTTTATTTATGTTATATAAGATTCATACTTAATGCTATTTAAAGTTTTTTGTTTTGTTTTAAGATTTTTAATATATATATATATATATATATATATGTGTGTGTGTGGTGTGTGTGTGTGTGTGTGTGTGTGTGTGTGTGTGTTTGTTTACATGCTCAAAATTTTTTTAGGTTATATAAGATTCATACTTAATGCTATTTAAAGTTAATTGTTTTGTTTTAAGAATTTTAAAATTTATTTAGAAGTTATTTATGATTGGTTCGAGATGCTTAAGTTTTGAATTGTAATAGTTTGATTTACTTTAAAGGTTATTGAACATGCTTAAAGTTTATTAAAATTTATTAAAGTTAGTTAAGGTTTTTTAAAGTTGGTTAAATTTAGTTAAAGTTGATTATAGTTTGTTAAAGTTGATTGAAGTTTTTAAATGTTTTGTTAAATTTTGTTGAAATTTGTTGAATTTTTTTTATATTCCTTTTAAATTATTTTTAGGTTTAGTTTTTGAATGGTTTTAAAGTTTTAAACGTTTATGTTTTGAAGTCTTGAGGTATTTTATAATTTTAAAAGGTTTTGAAATATATTAAAATTTGAAAGTTTAAGTGATTGGATTTTTAAATTTTTGAAAGTTTTGAGGCTTATATTTTAGGTTTTAAAAGGGAATTATAATTTTGTTTTTGTTGACCTCACTTTTGGTTGAGGTCTAGAAAACTTCTTTAGTAGCCTAGGTCTAGCCATAGGACTTTCCTATTGACTAGTCTTAGAAAACTAGAAGAGGCACCCCACTATTAGAAATTCAAAACTCTTTTTTT
>NW_018165363.1:124777-125269 GCF_001263595.1 Phalaenopsis equestris
TAACTGCCATTGGGACCCAAATTTGGCCAAAATTCTCAAATTTTTGCCAAAATACCCAAAATTGATCAAAACATATTCCAAACACTTTGAATATATCCAAATTTGCCAAAACTGACAAAAACGACCAAATTACCAAAATGCCCCTCCATGGCCTAAAAATCTAAAAATTTCAAAAAATTCCCAATAAATCCCAATAAATCCAAAATATTCTTAATTTCATTTTGTCCAACTACACCTTGGTCCAATTTGGTCAATTTGACCATCTTTGACAAAATCCCCAAATTAGCCCCAATATTAACTAACACCTCAAATCTCAACAATTGAATGCCTTAGACCTCAAATTGGCATCCAAATTTTGTTAAAAATCCTTTATAAGATCATTTTTGATCAAACACAACAATAAATTTGAACTTAGCCCAAAGCTAGCTCAAGTTAGACTCAAATTTAACCCTTAAGGGTTTAATTTAGGTCTAAACCCAAATCCATCAAAAT
>NW_018165363.1:129559-129948 GCF_001263595.1 Phalaenopsis equestris
AAACCCGCTTCAATTTGCTAAATCATAAGATAATTCCAATAATTATCAAAATTTTGGAAACTTCATTATCATAAAATGACTTTTGAATTTAGGGGTATAACTTTGGAAATCAATGATTTCATACCCTTAATTGATAATTAAAATAATATTAATGATCTTGATCATGATTATTTAAAGTTTTAAATCTTTTCAAAATTAATACACACACTTAATACATTCACTTAGGTCTTAAGGACTTAGTGGTGAACTTAAGTTGAAATCCACTTGTTAAAAGAGGATTAGAAAAACCAACATAATCAAACTCTTTTAAAACACCACAAGTCCAATTAGGACTAAAAATTTGGCCAAGTGTTCTTAGTAACACTAATTTGCCCCTTTAGGGTCTTCAC
>NW_018165363.1:131611-150060 GCF_001263595.1 Phalaenopsis equestris
GCTCTTTCATTTAAACTATGAAAATTATGGGGTCAGTTTGACTTCATCTTTTTCAAAAATAAAATTTTTTTTTTAAAAAAATGTCCTTCCGAAGCAGGCGACGGGATTTCAATTCCGATGACCGACAGCTTCTTACGGGCAAACCCCACACCAAAAATAGTGCCGACAATTTTGTTTTTGAAAAAGTTTTTGATAATTTTTTATTTTTCTTCTTTGAAAATTTTTAGGTTTTGAAGTTTTTGAAAAAGTTTTTGATAATTTATTTTTCTTCTTTGAAAATTTTTAGGTTTTGAAAGTAGTTTTAAATAATTTAGGGTTCTGGAAAGAGTTTGGTGTTTGTTTTAAAGGAACTCTATAAGCTTTAGGGTTTTAAAGGTTTGGAAGTTTGAAATGATAGTTTGAATAAAATTTATGGTTTTAAAAAGGTTTGGACTTGAGGTTTGAGAATGAAGACTTGGATTTGAGTTTTGAAATGGGAGGTTTGGATTTGAGTTTTAAATTGAAAATTCAGTTTTGATGTTTCATTTTGACCCTAGAATAGTGTCTGCCACAAAACATCGGGTTCGATCCTTAGTAGCGTTTGGTTCTCGAATATTTAGGCACATGACACGGGCTCTCATCATGAGGCCTAGCACACGGGAAATCGATATTTAGGCCTTTGTCAAATACTGATTTCCTTTTAACAATATATATATATATACATATGATTTTGAAAAGTAATATTTTAATTTTAAAAGTATAAGACCGAAACATCCTCATATACGAGGTCGAATCGATCTCATATACAAAATAGTTTAAATAAACAAACACAACACCACTAATGATGCATCTATTCCAAGGAAGGGACACATTATTTGATGTTGAGACTCGATTAAATAAACTATAGAATCTATGACATTTGTTCTGTTATGTGAAACCGTTCATGTTGACCGAAAAATTCTTCTATTTAATAAAAAAGATTAAATAGAATTTATATTAAACTAGGTTTTAAAGTTCCCTATAGAAGCAAGCCCAAATAGTTAATTAGATCTTAAATGAGCGAAATTGCTTAAGAAAATTCTTGATTCAGATCAGTGGTTTTACCTTAAAGAATTTTAAAGTTTAAGTTTTTCACAATTGGAAATTGAAAGTTCAAAAGGAAACGGATCAAAAGGGAACAATTATTTTTAAGAATCCAAAGGAATTAAATGTAGGAGATATCATTGACCCGAGGGGAACCTCGGTGACCTCTTAAACTAACATATTATTTGGTTTCAATTTGAGAAAAAGTTACTTAATGTTTCAACCTACCAATTTTATTTACTTAGGCCTTACACTCTCATGACACAATCATACAAATAACCTGGAAAATATGAGGGTTAATGTTGTAATGAATGACAACCTTGGAGCCTAAGTTGAGTTAGGACTTAAATTGCACAACATGATTGTGAAAAAGCCTAAAAAATGAGTTGAGGATTTACGTCGTGCTAGCGGACCACCTCAAAATCCTATAGCTTGTTGTTTAAACTAATGAAGAGTTTTGTTGTTGTAGACTTTTTTGCTCTCTCAAAGATGTTCTTCTGTTTGTCTTTGTCATGTTGCCCATGGTATTTGCTCCAAGCTCCTCATTGAAGTAGCAGTCCTAAAGTCTAAGGTTCAAAGGGTTTTACCATTTATGTGATAGGTTTTGTTGTTGTTGTTGTTGTTGTTCAAGTGTTTCGTTTAAAAGAAATTTTAATTTAATTAGAGCGACACCTGTTAGGATTCCACGGTTCCCTCATTCCAGCACCACTATTTTCTTTTGGATTTACTTAGTCTAAACAATTGTTAAGCTCATTTAAACTAGAGAAATCTCGTGAGCAGCAGTAGGTTACCTCATCCGTATGTTACCAAAAGTACATATTATGTTGTTTGTTGTTTTGAAAATTTTTAAGTTTACTTTTGAAAAAAAAAGTTTATTTTTATTTTGAAAATTGTTGTTTTGGCTTTTGAAAAAGTGTTTCAACCAACCATGCAAAATACATTAAAGCAGTTGTAAATTACAAAAATAAAATGACAATAAATAAACTATAAATGCGTACCTGCCATCTTCTCGTTGCTCCCGCTGAAATGTTAGCATTCATAATCATGTATATATTGCAAAGTAAAAGTATGAGCAACTACTAAGTAACAATGAAGCCTTAATGGTTTAAATTCAAAAGAGACTAAATTCTTCAGAAAAACAAATAAAAACTATTATAATTCTAATAAAAGAATCTTTAGAATAAAAGAAAATAATACAAAAAATAAACAAATTAGAAATAATAAATGTTGGATATGTAAACAAGAAGGTCATTATGCAAATAATTGTCCTCAGAAAACTAAATTAAGTCATGTAAAATCTATTTCAATAATAAATGAATCCAATCTTCAACCCATTTTTGACTTATCAGAAATAGACAACGAAGAAAAATTATACGAATTATCTGATACTGAAGAAAATCTTAATGACATTATTTATTCTTATCATGAAATAGATGAATACTTGTGTTATGATTAATGTCAGAAAATCATGAGTCTGATATAATTAATGATAATAATATTGAATACGAAAGATATATTACATTATCTGAAGAAGCCTATAATAGAATAACAAAAAGAAAATTATCCTTAGGATTTTTGCATCTTAGCGTATTTTTATGCATTGTGTGATTCACTATAGTTCTATGTTTTTTAGTCAACATGTTGTTGACAGAACTGTAGTTAAACCCTAAAAATGACCTATGATGAAAATAAGAAAATGAGCATCACCTGCTAGCTTAACTATGTAGGTAATGCAAATTATCCTAATATTACCAGATCTTATATAATTATTCTAGGCATATGTAAGTGAACTAAAATTCGACAGTCATGTGATAAGTATTAGTCCACTTAGACACTCGAGACATGGCCAAATTTGTTGAACTTGTCAAGATCCTATGAGTATACCCTTAGCCTCTGTACTAGATGACCTCACATAAGTGTTATGATTCGGCAACACCTTATAGATGTTTTATTTTTTACTAGGTTTAGGTGTAATTAAGATTTTTTATATGCAAAACTATAGTTACTTGTGTTTGTGTGTTGATTATTACCTTTTGACTTGTTCCTATTATGTATTTATTGGGGTTAAGATGTACAAACTACTATATTATGGGTGGTATGCATGCAGAGGCCATATCTAAAGTGGAGGAGCTTAATTATTAAGCAATTCAATAATAAGCTTTTGACAGTTGTTATTGATAAAGCTTTCCTCTCACGGTGCATGATTCATCATACATTGCATGATATATACTTATTGCATGACAAGCTCTGGTATCAGGCTCTGATATCAGAGAGACGGGCAATGATACCATTTTATTTAGAGGTTTTTTGTCACTCATTTGACAATGCTTAATTATAGAATGAAAAATTTCTACAACATCAGATATTTGTTTTAGTAATATTTTGAAAAGATTTTTATCTTCTAAATAAATCATTCTTATCATCCCGCACTTATATAATTCAGATATAATTTTATGGTCAGAATTTCTATATATAAAAGTAACTTGATAATTCCCAATTGCATGAAAATATATTTGGGAATTAATTCTTTTGCTATATAGAGAAAAGTGTTGCCATTCATTGGCTATTTCTGTAATATTCTTTTTAGGACTTATATCCTTGATTTGTAGTTTTTTTGAATAAGAAGGTTCATAATTAGAATAATTAGATGCTTCTTTATTAATTTTTAACTTATTTAAAATCTTTATCTCTTTAGATGTTGATTCTTCTTTTATATTTTGAGATTAGAAAAATTTCTATTTTTTCTTAATTCAGACACAAGTATTAATTCATCTTCCTTGATTTCTCCTTTGAGATAATATCTAATTTTTATAAATTCTTTCATAATTCTTTCACCATAGGATATTTCACATTCTAACTTCCATGTTTGTGAATCCAATACTTCGAGATAACATGTTAATTCTGAGTTGGACTTTATGTCTTTTTCCAGATTTGTATCAGATAATTCCATGTTTTTGTATTGTAATAGATCTATTTCATGCATAATTCATGAGATAAGACATGAGCTAAAGCATTTTTACTTCCTTCTATATATTCTAATTTAAAAGAGTAAGCAGAAAACCAGCTTTGTTATCTAATTATTATTTTATTTGGTGAAGAATCTATACTTTTTTTTTAATAAAAGATATAGTTGTTTTGTTAGCAGCTCTGATTAAGAATGTTTCATTAAGGAATATTTCAAAATTTTTAATAGCTTTTTTAATTGCTAAAAGTTTTTTTTCGTTAATATGATAATTCTGTTCAGTGGGAGTACACATACTTGAGCCGTATTTGCAGAGAAGTTCTTTCTCATTTCTTCATGCTTTAAGAACAACTCCCCATGCAATCTCAGAACTATCAGTTTCTATAATTAAATAATCTCCTAGTATTGGTAAATGAAGTTTTGGTAGATTTTTTAAGAAAAATTTTATCTCTTGTAAAGTATTTTGATATTTTTCATCCCAGTTCCATGCCATATTTTTTCTTAATTTTTTTATGAGGTGGAGCTCTTAATTCTGCTAAGTTTTTTATAAAAGCTTCTGCATAATTAATGCATCCTAAGAATCGTTGCAAATCTTTTTGATAAATCTTTTTGATTGATCTTTTTGATTGTTTATATCTTTAAAATAATTTAATTTTGTTAAGATATGATCTTGTAATTCTATGGCTATAATTAATCCTAAAAATTATATAGTATTTATGATAAAAATTGTTTTTTCCTTACTTAATGTTATTCCATGTTTTTTAGCTTTCTGAGATAATAGAATTAAATGTTTTAAGTGTTGAGTAATGTTTTCAATAAATATTAATATATCGTCTACATAAATTAAACAAAAATGAGAAAATTTAGAGAATATATTATCCATGCTTCTTTGAAATATATTATCCATGTTTCTTTGAAATATTTGTGAGTCATTTTTAAGACCGAATGACATAACATTTCATTGATAGTGACCATGTGGAGTACTAAATGCTGTAAATTCTTTGTTATTTTGATGCATCATAATTTGCCAAGAACCAGATTTTCAATCTAATTTTGAAAACCATTTGGCGGATTTAATATGAATTATTAGTACTTATTTATTGGGTAAGAAGTATCCATCAAAATTTTCACTGATTTTTTTATAATTTATCATCATTTGAGCTTTCCCTCTAAGTTGTTCAGCATGATTTCTAACAAAAGAGGCAGGACTACTATGAGGACTTTTACTTGGTTCTATTAATTTCATTTTTAGAAGTTCTTGTATTTGAATTTGTTTTTCATTTTCATCTTTTGTAGTGTATTTCATTGGTCTTACATGAATAATGAGATGAAGATTAATTGGTTCTATAATTGCTATAGGTTCATCTTTTCCCCAAAATTCTAGAGGATTTTCTGAAAAAGACTGATTAAATAAAGATGATGCAAATTCTCAAAGTTTTATTAATTTGGGATTTGTAATTTTATATATTCTTGAATCTGAATTAAATAAATGATGACATTTTGCTTTTATATCTCTATCTAGTGGATATTCATCACGCTGGCAGGAGGTGTTATCTGAATTATTGGAAAATGTAATAATGTGCATTGTAATTCATTATTTGAGGGTGTTATTAGGGTGATTTTTTCGTGAGTTTGTATAAATGATGAGAAGGTTTTGATGAAATTGTTTCCTAGGATTAAGTCAGGTCTTTCGTCAGTTAGACACCATAATTTTGTAATTTTTATTGTTGTTGAGCTATTAGAAGTAATTGATTCTCCCTGAGTTCATTAATGGTTCTAAGACCATTAAAGGTTTCTAATACAAGATTTTCTTTATGTGTTTGTATATGTGGTGGAATCATTAATATTTTCCATACAGTTATATCACTACCAGTATCACATAAGGCATGTATTGGAATAAGTTCATATGTAGGGATTTATAAATCTACATTAATGTAACTATGAAATTTCATTAATTCTTTGTATAGTATTAATATTTATTTCAACCTTTTTATGATTGAATGTAATAGCATGTTGTTGTAAAAAATCCATTCCTATTAGTATTTTAGTTGAATTTTTATCAACGAGTAAGAATACATGCTGAAAATCTATTCTTTGATTATTAATATACCAAAATCCAAAAAGTATATTAGATTCGTGAGTGTAAATGTATTCTTGTCCAACGTAATCTTCATAAATATAAAGGTTATTTTCTTAAGATATGTAATTTTGACGGAATTATATTTTTATTAATGTGTGATTTGTGTGCACCAGTGTTAAGTAAAATTGTACATTTATTATCATGAGTAATATAATATCCAGACAATAATAATTAATTATTATTGTATTCTTGTAGGCATGTAATGGTAGATTTTGCTCTAATTAGATTTTTTGGGTGAGTAATTTCAAGAGATTTTCTTGGTTGGATACTTAATGTATTCCAATTATCAATATAATCTAATTGTGGATATCTTCTATTTCCTAGACTTGAATTTTCACCAATGTCAAGTAGAAAATTTGAAGTAGGTGGAGTTATTTTTAACTCATCTATTTCCTCAGGTTGGATTGTATGTCCTATATGAGAGAATAATGGATCTAAATTTATGGGATTTTTTTGTGTCTTAAATGATATAGTGTTACGTTGATTACTATATGCATAAGCAATTTGATATGTAATGTTATATACAACGATTCCTTCTCTTAGTATTATTTTATCAAGTTTATGGCATAGTATCCAATCTTTTTGTGAATGAGTAATTATGTCATCATAGATCCATATTGTAATAGGATTATCTATTCCTTTTCTTATGCCTTATGTCTAACCAAAATTATTAAGATTTTCCTAAAGTCATGACTACCAAATTTACAAGACAAAACTTTAGAGGTCCTTAATGAAACTCACTACTACATATTAAAATATGTTAACATATTTTTCAGAAGAAATAAGTTACATGAGGACAAGTAACAATTAAGTTTGGGGGATTTTGACATGCCTAAAATATGTTGCTTTTATTTGTACATTTAATGTCTATTTATAATGATATTGCACTTTAATGAAAGATATTATTGATGTTTTTGGTTGTAGGTACATAACTGGAGTAAATGGAGCAAATTGAGCAAAAATGGAGAAAATTGGTGTCAAATGAAGCAAAAAGGCTAATGTTGATTTATCGCTTAGGCACAAGAATATGGCTCCTAGATGCCAGACAACAGAGATCACGATGCCTAGGCACCATAATCCGACGCTTAGGCGCTAACAACGGTTATCTAGAATATGCATTGAATTTGGATGAATTTTGAAGAGGTTTTTCAATAGACTCTTGATGATTTTAAGAGATCTATTTAAATAGACTTATAGACATTCAAAGGAGAAACTTTTGGGAGGAAGAAAAGGGAGTCTATTGTAGAAATGTGGATCCTAGAGAGGAGAAAGTCTTGAAGGCTTGCTGCAAATTTGAAGGAGAAGAGGAGAAGTGAGGGATATCTTCTTCACTACATATTCCAAGTAAGTTTAGGGTGAATTGTAAGGAGAGTGAGTGATTCAAAGGAACTTGAAGGATTATTTAGGCAAGAGTTTAGGAAAGAGTTTAAGATAAGTAGTGTACTTTGTTTGTTTTACTTTATCTTATCTTGCAAACTTTTATTTATCTATAAATCCATGTATTTTTGTTTCTTCCCCATGAGATCTAAGTAGCTTTCTTTGTCTTTCTCTCTGCAATGAGGAATACTTTTGTGTAAGAATGTAGTTTAGTAGAAGTGCTTTTAAAATTCCATAAATTGTGATGATTCAAACTCTATGCTTCATTTACTTGTCAATCTGGCTAATTGATTTGTTAAAATTTGTTGTAAAATGTAGTGACTCTTTTTTATGGGCTATGTTCCAATATAGTAAGAAACACATTTAGTCTCATGGATGAGAACGTAGTCCTTGAGGATAAGTGAAATTAAATAGGGAAATAAGTTTTGATGGGTGTAGAATTGAAGATTTTAGGGTGACAAAATAAAATCCCAAATTTAGTCCAGATGTTTGGAAACTAAAGTGAGATGTTAGCCCTCGGGTGAGAGGAAGTGGAAAATTTGTGGAAACTTTAGAGTGATAGCTAGTATCTTCCCAGCCTAACCACATGTTTAGAGACCAAACTCTGGATTAGACATTGTTTTTTATACACTTGGTTGAGGGTAAAGAATAGAACTGCTCTTATTTGGCTTAATACCTCAGTTATATTATGAATTATTTTCCTACACTAATTATAAACTCATTACAAGAGGAAGAATGTTTTTATACAAATTTGAACTCTTCATACATTATTTGTTTGGAGTAGAGGTAACTTTGCACTTTAAAAACCTTTTTAAATAGTCTTGCACTTACATTTACATTTGCTTTGCATACTAGCATGCCTTTAATATTATAGGATTAGATATTTCTAAGAAAACTTGTGATCATTCCCTATATAAGTTTTTTTACAGTTAATATTAAGTTTTATTAAAGTTAATTTTATAAAAAATTTAGCATTTTTCCCGTGGGATCGATACTGGACTTCTTTAAAAAAAAATCTTATATTACTTGAAATGATACGTACATCTGCTATCTGCGTAGTACCTCTAATGTGTAATCCTTTTTATCATCTTTCATCTGCTAGTACCTCTAATGTGTAATCCTTTTTATCATCTTTATAAATTATTTAATTTTGCACAATAGCTGCTAAATATAAATTGGGTCAAGCTTTTGGTCATATCTTTGAAATTTAATAATTGCGTAACTGTGGGTCGGGTCAATACCCGTTTTATAAGTCCTCTGCAGTAGGCATGATCTTCTAGTGAACAAAAATTGCTAACAAGCACTCTCAGTGTGATCTTTTGGTGAATTCTAATTGACAATAAGCACAAATGTTATATTAACACAATGCCATAATAGGGGGTCCTTCATTAGAGTCATTTTTGGCTTATTTTGATGCTACTCTTCTAATGAGATGCCTCAAGACCAAAGTATTTTTCCTTCAGAAAACATGAACTCAAACTACTCTAAAGAAAGTTACACACTATGACACCACTATATAACAATGTAATTCCATAGCGGTGGTTAGCACTGTCAAGTTACCAAACCACACGTAGGCATCATGGTCTACATGGCAGTGCCTAACACTGTATCACACCTCAATGGGCACCATGGTGACACATGTGGAATGATGAGTCCATTGAACATGGCTTGTCATTACATGAAATCTACATTGAGCCACAATGTCACACCTTTGACATCGTGGCATTGAACAATGATATCCTAAATAATAACATGGAAATTTAATTACACTAAGGTTCCATCTTGCAAGATGATGGCTAGAGAATTTCTAGAAGTGTCAAGATAGATAAAGGAAGTAAAAAAATATTTGATGAACTTATGAAAAGAAAGAAACTGATAAAACTAATTTTGATTCTCAAAGGAATATTTTGACAAAATGTTATAAGAAAAACTACAAGAGGGGTTGCTGCAAGAACTACTATGATAACTGGTTTAATAAAAGCTCTTCATCTATAAGTTGAGATTTTAAAGGTTAAGTGCTTGGTTATAAAGCTAAAATCTTCAAGCTTGAGACTTAAATGCAATGACCTTAAGAGAGTATGACCATCTAGAAAGCCCTTGAGGAGTTTTCAAACTTGTTAATTAAAACCTCCTTATATAAAAAATTATTAAGGTATCATTTCATTAATGGTATTAAGTTATGCTTGAGAAATTTATTAATAAGAGGATCATTCTTTTTGAGTGATCTAGTATTGAAAATTCAAGCTATGGAGCAATTGTTACACCCCTTTTTGTAGTTTTCCTGTTGTTAGGTTTTTTATATTCAACTTTTAAAACAATCTCTTCCCTATTGTAAAGACAAAAGGAGAAGATTAGAGAAATAAATTGGGTTAATATTAACAAAAGCAAAAAGGGTAGATACAAAGACTTCTCATGCAAAAAACCTTACAACATAAGTTGAAGTTGTTTAGTCAGAAGTAAAATGACCATGCTCAGCTCAAAAAATATTCAAGAAGTGCCTTAAAATAGTTTTCATATTAAAATCAAAGCAAAATCAAATTTGTTTTATTTTATATTCAAAGAGATCTCCCATGGAGACAAATCCCTATGTTCAATTATATCCTTAGAGATACCTAAGAAAACTCTCAATAAAGGTATTATGCTGGCTTTTATAATGCTTATAGATAGGATATAAAATAGATTTTCATCATTTCATTAGGGGAAATCTCCTAGTACCAAGGATAAACTAGGCTATTGGGCACAGGGTGAACCATTGAAACCTAATAAATAACATCACTCAATAAAGAGGGCCTTTGAAATGACTACAAAGTATGTCAAAGAGGCAATATTGGGATTAAAAGGGCGTGTCATAAGGCAAAGAAGGAATTCTTAGATAGATAGAGATATCATAAATAGAACTCAATGCATCTAACATCCAATTATAATAAGACCCTAGTTTTACCTATTCATAGAGGTGGTCAAGCCAACTTGACTGGGAACTCCTTATCAACAAATCATGTGTTGCATTGTACAAGGTATTTCAATAGAATTAAAGTCATGAAAAAAATAAAACATTTTAAGATCATATAACTATATTCAAATAGGAAAGATAGAGTAGGGTTTATACTTACCAAGAGTATGAAAAAGAAGACATGAAGTGAAAGAGAGCAGGTAAAAGAATTCATAAAATCAAATCACCTCACAAAGTACTTATAATTTAGTCTAAGTTCGGCAAGCCTCTAACACCCTAGTCATTTTAAAAAGCCACAAAAGTGAATAATACATACATGGCCAATTAGATGGGGGATGTAATGATGAGAACTGCAGAGTCTTACATGCACTTCTTTAACAATTTCCAGAGTTTCTGATCTTTTTTCAGACATCTCAACCACATCTGATTGAAATATCTTCTATACAAAACATTATCTATCAAGCATATGACAATGCTCTTTTCCTTAACTACTAACTTATCATCTGGAGACTTTTCTATTTGCAAATATTCTATAAATGGTTGATGTCAATCTTTTGTAGCCTCAATATCTGCTACTAATGTTTCATCCTTTCCCAATTTATGCAGAGTATCCCTGTCAATTTGAGATAGGAACTTGATGTCTTTGTATTGTTATATCAAAAATGTCTTTCTCCGGACATGCAAATTCTTTGGTGAGCTTGGCTAGTGCATCTACAAGAGCATTCTCTCCTCTCATAATTTTGTATAATGTCACATTAGAAATCTTCTCTAATAACTTAATAGTATAAAGGAAATATTATTCCAATTTGGGCTTCAAAATTTTGTATCGTCTGACAACTTGCTGGATAATCAATTGTGAGTTTTCGAAGATATTAATATCAATTATGCCCATTAATATTGTCAATTGTAATCCAATTATCAAAGCCTCATATTCTGCGACAACTTGCTGGATAATCAATTGTGAGTTTTCAAAGATATTAATATCAATTATGCCCATTAATATTCTCAATTGTAATCCAATTATCAAAGCCTCATATTCTGTTTCATTATTTATACACGACTCTTTTAATTGATAAGAATACCTTAACATTCCTTACTTAAGTGCAATGAAAATTAGTCCAATTCCTGCCTTACCAAGCTCTATCATTTGTGATTCCTTATTTATTCATGTCGACGAGGCTCTATCAAAGTAGATCTTCCAACATTAGGCATTGGGGTATTCTAGATTCATTATCTGCTCATCTAATAAGTTATCATTGAGAGGGGACTCAACGCGTAACAGGTGCACCAAAAGTAAATCTCCCAATATTTGTCCTTTTACGGAGCCAAGATATATGAAAGTTATATCAAATTGCAATAATATCATCAACCACCTTATTTATCTATCAAAAGTATCAGTCGAGTCATCAAATATTGTAACCAATTAAACTTTGAGATAAGGTTGACCTTTTGAGAAGGCAAGTAGTGTCTAAGTTTTTGAGCAGCAAAAACAAAAACTAGACAATGTCTCTCAATAAGAGGATACTTCACCTGCACTGCAATTAGATAATGAATTAAATAATAAAAAGCATTTTCCTTGCCCTCATCATTGACCTTAGCTAACAGGGCTCTTAGGGAATCATATAAAGCTATGTAATACAGTATTAATGGTCTACCCGAGATTGAGGATGCTAGTACTAGAGGTGTCATTAAGTATTATTTAATAATTTGGAAGTGTTTTGACATTTATCATCCCAAGTAAACTTGGCAAATTTCTTGATCAACACAAAAAAAGGTTGACACCTACCAAATAGATTTATAAATAAAGCTCCTTAGATATTGCAGTTTCACTTGAAAAGATCATAATTGCTTTAATTTCTTAGAGGGCGGCATTTCTAAAACATTTTTAATTTTTTGAGGATCAATTTCAATTCCACAATGACAGACAACAAATGTTAAAACTTTTTCAGAGGTGACACCGGAGGCACACTTTAAGAGATTCATTTTAAGATTAAATTATCATAACCTTTCAAAATAAATTTCAAATCATAAAAATGGTCATCTTTCTTTTTTATTTTAATGAATAAATCATTCACATAGCATTCAACCTAATTGTGAATGAGTTTATCGAAAAGTCTTGTCATTGTTAGCTAGTAGGATGCACCACCTTTAGTCCAAAAGGCATTACTGAGTAGCAATATTTCCCAATCGGTGTTCTGAAAGTCATGACATTTTCATTTTTTTGTGCCATTATAATTTGATTATATCTAGATGAACCATCCATAAAAGAGAAATTTACATGAGTGGACACAATGTCCACCATTAATTCTGAAATTGGTAATGGAAATCCATTCTTTAGGCATGCTTTATTCAAATCCATGAAGTCGACACAAACCTGGATTTTGGTGTTCTTCTTTTTAACCGACTAACCATGTTAGATATTGCTCTTCACAAACAAAATAAGCGTCTACTAGTTTATTAACTTAAATTATAACTTGTTTAATTTCAAGACACATTTTTCTAGCAGCTTGTTTGACCGGAATTGCAGTTTTATCTAATCTCAACTTATGAACTGAAACTTCTAAAGCTAGTTTAGGCATCTCCTCATAACTTTAATAAAATTTTTTTTGAATAATTTAATCATATCCATAGATTCTCCATCATTGAGTAGAGAACTAATAAAAGTTGGTATGGGCTCTTTTTTAGTTCCTAGATTAATCTTTTTTAGTTCTTTAATTTTTGATTTAATCTTTTCTTCAAACTTAGATGGAGTGACTTTTATTGAAGAATCTTCAAAATTATCTGAATCTTCTAAAAAAACCTCATTCAGATCATCAATAACAACCAAACAAAATTTCTTATCATCAACCAGCTCTACTGTGCCTAATCCAATACCTTTCTTTAAGTTAAAAGCTCGATTATTATTGTTCCAAAATTCTTCAAAGTGGTGTGATTGGTATTTTTACCATTTTTTAGGCACATCATCATGTTGAAAAAGTTTTTGAGCACATAGAGAATACCATCCAATAGGCAATTCGATTAATTTAGAAGAAATATCTTCTTATAGCTTTACATTAGTCTCATAACTAGAAGAAAAAAAGAACCATGGTACACCATGCACTTCCTTGACCAATAAACCCCAACCTTATGAAGATGGATCAGGGTTAGGCCCACGATTTGCACATAGTGGTTAATTCTATCATACATTGACTTATATTCACATTTCTCTTCATCTTCCAAGGAGATCTCAAACGGAGGTTTCATTTAATTTATCATCATTGTATTATTTTTATTTTTTTCTTCCTTGAAATTGTCCTCCAAGTCAATGCTGATAATTGGACTCTTTCATTCAAGAACCTTATAATTTCTTCCTCGAACTTGTCCGCGAACTTGACCTCAGATGTGAGTTCTGGAAGAATTTTCACAATCTCATTTTAAAGGAGCGGTGGGATATTGTTGAACTGGAACTAGATGGTCTTGATATTGCAAAATTTTTGAACTCTTTAATTTATTTGAGATAACATCTTTGAATAAATTTGTCTTCTTCTAGGGAGTGTAGTCAGTGACATCCTCATGAAGACCAATTTCATGTATTGAGAATGGTTGTAAATCCCCTTTTATATATAATTGTTTTCCTTCATAATAGTATTTTATGCATTGGTTTAAAAATGAAGGAGCCATCCTATGCTCATGATTCTATGGTCGACCTAGAAAGATGTTAAACAAAGTCTCATAATCAATGATATGAAATTTTGTAGTTATTACTAAATCGCCGATCTTCAGCAATAGCATAATTGATCCAAGAACTCTCTCTCATTTTTTATTAAAGCCTCCTAACATCATCTTATCAGTTCTTAACCTATGAGCATCCTAATGTTGGTAAATTCATTATATTATTGGATGCTCCTAGGTCCACTAATACTTCAGATAACATGAATTTATTCATATTGACTGAGATATACAGAAGACAATTATGATTAGCAGCACCAAGAAAAAGGTCTTCAACTGTGATAGTTAGTTTTGACTATTCCTTTAATGAACAAACCTCATCTAAGAAAGTACTAGCGAGCTGAGCTAAACAAATTTCTAGATCAAACAACACTTTGACTAGTGTCTCCCTCATTTTCTATGACAAGATCAGAGCATTGTAAATGCTCAACTTAGCAAATAACTTTCTAAGATGGGTTAGTACATCGTAGTCTACTATATTATTCAGTTCTCTAGTTTCTTATCGAACAGGTGCTTCTTCTATTGGTATAATTGATTTTTCTTGAGCAGCTACTTGTTTTGCTTTATTCTTTGGATCCATCCTTAAAGGTAAATATTTTTCACTTAAATTTACTTATGTTATCTCCTCCAATTCTTGAATTGAATCTGAAGGTATAGACTCTTCTAAAATTGCATATGAATCTGAGGATTCTAACTCAATTTCAATCGGCATAAGGAGAACTTTCTATCCTTGATTAGCAACTATCACGTAGGAAAACATTTATGACGACACAATCCACCACAGTCCCTAAATCACAAAGGCATGACTCTTGAAGAACATTCAAGAAGTTCTTCGCTTTTCTATTTTCTACTATCTACAATCCTTTCATGCTTATTTTAGGATTTTAGGACTTAGATCTTTTTTCAATCACAACCAGCTAGGTTGACAATATTAGTATA
This sequence comes from Phalaenopsis equestris, assembly GCF_001263595.1. Classification (NCBI taxonomy): domain Eukaryota; kingdom Viridiplantae; phylum Streptophyta; class Magnoliopsida; order Asparagales; family Orchidaceae; genus Phalaenopsis; species Phalaenopsis equestris. The sequence continues at coordinate 146,750 of NW_018165363.1, forward strand.
TTAAAATTTTTTTTACATGAATAATTGTTAAACCTTTCCTCGTGGGATTGATACACGGATTCTTAAGCCACATATTACTTTACATGTATACTTTCATAGCACCTACTACTTACTTCATGTTAAGTTTTTAGAGATGATCTAATAATTGAGAGCCTAGAAAATTGGCGTCGTGAAGGTGGTGCGTAGGCACTAGAGATTGGGCACCCCCACACCAATATGGGCATCTAGATGCCAGAAGGTGAATAATTTGGGCCATTTTACCGACCGCATGGAAATCCAACAGTAAAATTGGAGAGCCAAGGTGCCATCGAGTAGTGTCTGGTAGTAGTGACACTGACACCGAGGCACTAGGATGAAAATGACACCCCGCCGCCACAATGGGTGAGTAGGTGCTAGAATGTAAAATTTGATAATTTTAGCAGTTATAAGCATCAGTTTGCTGGTAGAAAGTATTTAAGCAATGCAGACAAATGGAGGGGCATTTTCCTCATTTTTTTTATTATTTTGAAGCATGAGACATTAAGGAGGAAGACCAAAGAGGCCTCACAAGGAGTTTTTGTGTGGAGAAAGGAGATGTTTGAGAGGATTAAAAGTATATTAACTGCTTGTTTTTCTTTTCATCCGTCTGGCTTTGTAACAAAATGAGATAAGTACACTTTGGTTTGAATATTATTCGAATTTTTGTGAAAAACTTTGTGTATGATTTCTATGTTTAATTCAAAATTTTAGTGGAGGTTTTTATAATGAAGAGTGAGTAGATCCTTTATTTCTCCCTTTAAATTGAATGACGGAAAGATATAGTTGAAACTTTTTATGTGATTCACATGTAAATTGTCATAATAGTGTTGAGCTAACTGAATTGCTTCAATTACTTCCTACTTGGTCAATATGAATGTTGATATCGTTTATGAACAATACATATTGGAAAGAAAGAGTTTAACTACATAGACTTTTTGGAATATGAATATTGTCTTTTAGATTATGCTTATGTTAAGGGAGATGTCATTTATTTGAGACGATCAAGGGATTTAAGGAACTACACTCTTGATAGTCAAAATTTCCTTGAACCACTAGAAGGGGATAAGGAATAGACAAACTTCCGTTTGACACTAAATTTTAAGCGCTTGTCAATTATACCATTAGATCAGTTATATGAGGGAAACTTCTTGAAACTTGAATTTCTCACAAACTTTCCTTAGCTTTCTAGGATAGACTTGCTTAATCTAACTTTAGGATAAATATCTAATTGAAGTTGCTTATCAAACTTTTCAGGCTAGGACTAAGGTTAGTAGATTAATACTTTTTCGTAGTTGGGTTTACGTAGTTCCCAATTGGATTGACAACGAGACTCTAATTTGATACTACTGATACACCGCGTATACTTCAAGGAGTCGCCTGTGCTTCCTAGCACTTGGAGCGTGTCATTTGGCTTTGCCTTGAACTTAAATGAAAACCTTTTAATTATTGAAATCTTGATTCATACGTGTGAGTCATCATTATATCATTAAGCAAGGTTGGTGGTTTGGTTAATAGTAGCTCATGAAGCAATTCACTTTTGAGACTCAATACCAAGAAACTAAGGAAATTTCAAATAAAATAAGACTTTGAAGGCCAATTATTTGAATTTATTTTGATATTCTAATGCTAATCTTTTTTAAGTTAATATTGATAGATTTTCATGAACACCTTTATATAGAAAATTGCAAAAACATTGTTGTAAAGACTTCACGTAAGATTTTCAGGATATAGTTGAACTTTTGAATGTAGCCACCGCTACCTGATTGCTACTGGGCTGTCTAGATGAAAAAAAGCAATTCTTGTATGATAACATTTAAGAGAATTGTGAAATTCAAAATACTCTTTAACTTTAATAATCAAGACATTATTATCACTCCCAGTGAATCTTGACAATTCAATTTTTGTAATTTTAAGAAATGACGTGATCTCTACTACTGTTGTTTTGTTTATAATCGATGAAGGTAAGTTTGGACTGATGCTACCTTAATCTCCATAAATTTCTTGATTGACAATTGATGGAGCCCTGTTATATGATATATCCTCCAATCATTTATCCAAACCCATTATACAGAGTTGGAATTATTGTGAAGTTTGATTGATTGTTGGACATTGAGTATCTGAATTATTGATGGATTTTTGTAGAGTTACAACTTGTATTTTAGTGCTTTCAATGCTTTTGCCAAATTTGAGTAATTCATGGTTGAGAGAAGAATGCCAACAAAAACAACAATTGATACAATCCTTCTAGGCACAAAACACTAAAAAAATGGGATGTATCTTTCAGGCAGAACCGAGCTCTAGCATAAGGGAAAAAGAGGGGAGGATTCAAATATTTTCTTAGCCTTCTCAAGAATTGGGTTACAATATTATTTTATATATTCCCATAGCTTATGATATTTGGCATATAATTTAATACACAAATGCTTACAATATTTTCCAATACTATAGTTCTTCTAATGAAGCCTATATAGCTTCTATTTATAAAGTCTTATAGCCAAGATGGTTTGTTCTCATTTCTTGCTAATTTAGCTTCCCAGATATTTCTTCTATTTTCTCTTTAGCTTATGAGCATTCACGTGCTTCCTCTCCTTCATATGTAACCATTTCTCATATTCATCTTTTACTATTTTTGGTTCAAGAGTTATGAGTAAGTTCGTAATATTATCCAAAAAAAATTATTGTAGTTCTTGCATAAAATCTCATAAAATTAAGATTCATAAAAGCTAAATTTGCAGAAAAACACATGTCATACTACATAAAAATCTATTATTCTTTTTATTTTGCAAAACTACAAGTAAAGCATCACCTATTGGTGAAGCAACATTTAAAGGCTTTTAGTTTTCCATCATTATGTTAGTGATAATATTAAATTTCATTGTTTCATCAATTATTCTCATAAAATTTTTAATTTTATTAATTTTAATTCCCCATTTTAGCAAAATGTAATTACTTTTATATTGTTTATAATTTTATTGATTACCATGTACATCTTTTTCTTGAATTTATTGTTGAATTTTTGGCTACTTAATTTTATGTGAATTTAAAATTATTAGGATACTTGGTTACACTTATAAGGTCGATAAAATTTTCCCATTTTTAAAAATGTGTAATAAAAAATTATTGTTTTAATATTATATTATCAGGAAATAGAATAGTAGAATTGGGATATTAATTGAGTTTTAAAGGTTATTGAATCAAATATAAAATTCCAAGTTTTAAATATGTGATTTGAGGTGTTTTTAATGCTATTAATAAAAATCTTTATATATGTGCTATATATATATAGTGATTCA
>NW_018165363.1:150070-151727 GCF_001263595.1 Phalaenopsis equestris
TATATATAATATTTTTTAAACTTGTGCATACCTTGACGTGTTATTTGGCGGGTCTCTCTATAAGTCCTCTCAGGTTAAGATTTCGAATCCCCGTGATGTAGTAGTCCTCGAATAATAGCCGATGATGCGGCCTTCTCATTATAGGACCTAATGCATAAAGAATCAATTCAATTCTTTAAAAAAAAAGTATATTATTTTAAAGAGTACCAAAAGTTTAGCATATGGTGTTCCCCCAGCGGAAGTCGTGTCGTCATTCTTCACTTCTCTGCCCGTGCCATCGCGTCTCTTACAATGCAGTTGACAACCTCTTGGAGGGCATTCTCAACTCTCGTCTTCCCGCTCCCCAAACCATCCTCCTCCCTCTTCCTCCCTGGCCTAAAACCGTACTCCTTACTCTTTTGTCCCTCCTCCTCCTCCTCCTCCACCCCTTACCCGCTTTACTACGAGCTCATTCACTACCGCCCGGACCGCCGCCATCCTCGCCGCCCTCTAAACTCCTCTACCCCCATGGCCGCCGCAGACTCCGGCGATGGAGAACCCTTCTCGTCCTCTGGCGAAGTTCCCGGCGACTCTAAACAGATGGATCGTGCCAAGCGCCGGTACTATCGTAAGAGGCAGAGGCGCATGTACGGCGACTCTGGCTCGGACTCCGACTCTGGACGTCGATCCGATTTTGTGGAGCTGAAGCCTGAGATCGTCGACTTCCCTAGGCTGCACGCCCGCGAGCAGGAACTCTACTTCCACGACGCGTTTGCCTTCCCCTGGGAAAAGGATAAACACTACCGGATGGTGTACCAGCTCGAGAAGAAGTTTTTCCCAGAGCAATCGTTTGACAAAGCTTTTTTCGACCCGGCGGCGGAGGTGGTGCAGCTGCCTAAGAAGGGGAAGAGCACACCTAAGAAGGATGAGGGAGAGAAAAGGGATGCGAGGGCTTTGGTTTTTTTTGACGAAGAGAAGGATAATGGGCAGGAGAAGAAGGATAGGGGTGACAATGTTTCAGAGAAGAAGGTGGAGGAATTTTTCAAGTTCTTGAAGAAGGTTCCGAATGTTCAGAGCCAAAGCGATACTTTTAAGGAGGATAGTGCTGAGCCGTTTCTCTCAAGCAGGGGAACGGGACTTCCTGCAAAGTGGGATGGGCCATCTGGAACAGTAGTGCTTGTGGACAAACCTAAAGGTTTGCTATCGTTTTTCGCTTATTTTCTTCTTCAATATTTCATTTCATGCAAGCTAGTATGATACGCCGGTTTACAACTCGGGACGTTGGTGCTCCCGTATGATTTCTTGCTTCTGTAAAGGGGACAGTTATAGGTTAAACTACCTTTGGATTTTCAGTTTTGTACCCTTAAATTATACACAATTATCTTCTTGAATTGTTTTTTATCTCCCAAGAATTCTTGAAGATTGACGAGCTTTTATCAGAATCTGAATACCTCCGCGTAGCTTATAAATGTTGACACCTTTTATTATTTATAACATTTTTGGCTTATCGATGGTTGGAAATTCAAATTCTTCATAATGTGTCACTTCATCACTGGGGCTCGGCTTGTTAAGCAAATGGGTCAAATCTTGTATGTTTTGGCTTGTTAACTTATTAAGCCAAGTTTATGACCATAAATTCCACTTAAAGATATATATATATATATATATATATAGATGT
>NW_018165363.1:151882-166860 GCF_001263595.1 Phalaenopsis equestris
TCTATATATATATATATATATATATAAATATATAAATATAAATATAAATGGAGGTTATTTACAATGACTGATTTTTTCACTGTCATATGGAGGCTTGCTCGACTGAAGGGTATGTTCGATGTTTGCAAGGATTATTTTTATTATTACTAAGAAATTGCAAATCAAGGCAAGTATATAGATAGATAGATAGATTAGGCTTGCTTGACTGAAGGGCTTTATTGTACATGTTTTGATTGTAGTAATTATTACGATATTAGTTGTTTGCAATGCTTATTTTTATTATTACTAAGATATTGCAAGTCAAGGCAGGTTGGACTTCATTTACTGTATGTGGTAAACTCCGGCGCCTAGTCAATGTGCAAAAGGTACTATAAACTCAACATCATGACTGCTACTAATATTGACCGATGGTAGTTAACTTTCAAATCGCAGGTCGGGCATGCTGGTACACTAGATCCCATGGCAACTGGACTTTTAATTGTTTGTGTGGGTAAAGCCACCAAACTTGTTGAACGGTATATTTTGTTTGAGTATTTATCAGAACGATTTATCATATTTACACATCCATATTGGTGACTGTTTATTAGCTTTATGGAATTTATTTAATTTAATTACTATATATTTTTCAATGGAAGGCATCAATTGTTTTAAGTTGCTTTCACTTGGAAGAAAAGTTCTCAAACATGCAATAAAGGGCAATAGTTTTCATTAAATTGAAGCAATATGCAACCAAGCACTTTTCTTTGGACAATTTGTAAAACTTTAATGAAATGTAACGAGTTATTGCTTATGGGGATCTTTTTATTGCGCTAAACACTAATAAATGAATTTTTAATGGTGTGGATATTGTTTTTCCCATAGTGTTTTCTATTTGAATGAGTACATTCCTTATTAACATAGTGAAAAAGGACTTGATTAGAAACTATAGTTTGTTCAACATTCAGTTTTGGTCGAAAACACTAACTTCAAATATTCAATTTATTCTTTCCTAGGTATTCTCAAACAAGTTTTTGTTTCGAGCAGCTGAAGTTTTGATGCTAGAAGTTTATTTTTGTTCTTCTATCATTGCTATTTGTTTCTAGAATTTTTGCTTCACTTTTTGCTGAGCTAGTTGCTATACTTATTGACAAATTCTCTTAAATTGTGTAATTTTTTATTGCTCCACTGAGTTTACATTCTTTCTCTTTTAATATAATTGTGTGTGTGGGCTCTAAAAATTCTTGCTCCAGTCTCTCTTAATGAAAGAGTTTTTTTTTTAAATTCTCTAGAGCAACTTTTCAGAAGGTAGATTAAGTTGCAGATAAGATTATCCACTTGAAAATTTTGTCCTGATTAGATTAAGTTTCCAGCAGCGGAGCTGGATGCCGACGCAGAAGCCGCAGATTGCAGCTCGACAAGGTCGACGCTCGACGCAGAAGCTCACGTCGTTGTCGACGATCGCCGAAAACGAAACGATCCTCTGCCAACCCGTTATTCCTAGCGGCCGAGGCGCTTACAAATCCTTCAACCCTAAGACGCGCCACACACACACACCCACACACACACACACACACACACACACACACACACACACACATATATATATATATATATATCTACATACATACATACATACATATATATAGTGTGTGTGTATTTCCGTTTTTTTTAGGTATACAAGTATTTTAAAGTCTCTTTTTGAGTAAGTTGTATTCCGTGTGAGTGGGCTCATTGTACCCACTCACTAAAACCTTTATATCTTCCCTTTTAAATCAATGAATTTGCCTTCTATAAAAAAAAAATAGTGCGTAATTAATTAATTCCGCACCTCTCCTTTTATTTTCTCCTTACAAAGTTTATTATTTGCGCAGCTCAAATTTCACCCCTTTGATCTCGTGCATAGATAATTTCATGTTTCATGATAAAACAGTGGCCCAAGTGATTTGGGCATCTTATTTAGGTGAATTTGATGTTTCAAACACATCTGTGCAACTTATTTTCTGATTGGATGACATTTGAACAACGTTGATGGTAATTGAAGGGGTTTGCTCTGATTTGCATGACATTGCACTCATAATCTGTCTTTTTCATCACGATCGATTGAATGGGTCATATTAGTTGTGAAAAGATCTTTCTTAGGAGAACATTGTCACAATTCGTTTTAAGAACTAGAGCCATTTAGGAAATTTTGACGGAGGTTGAAGCATATAAGGGCCAATTTACTTGATGTCACATTCTTCTGGTGCATCTTCATCATCAGACAATTTAATCGGCCATGGAGAGTCCCTCGCAATTTCAATGCTTTGAATGCATTGATAAATTTTGCCCTACAATCTATTGATGTTTTAGGTGGTTTTGAGTGATTTTTTCCTTTTCCGTTGTGTGAATCGACATACAATATGGATGTCCTTCTTTAGTCATTCTTTACACTTTGAACTCATTGTTGAAAGTCCATTTTATGGAATCAGGAATGCTTATATAATTTTGATTGAGGTTGATGCTTCTAGAGCTTGATTTGTGCGATATATTGATTGCTGTTCATCATTTTTCTTCACCATTGATGCATTTGACCATTTCACCAGATGGAGCATATAAGAAAGTCAATAAATGCCATGATGTGGTCTAGAGCAGATTTATTTTTTGCAAACCAATCAACCCCCATAGATCTTGAAGAACTTGTATAGATGTCACGCCAAGTGATTTGACTTTACAGATTTTTGAGGATATTCATGGATGTCGATGCAAAGTATGAATTTGGGCTTTTGTGTGGATGATTGTATCACGGAAGATTGGTCCTTGTTTGAGGCTGCATCCTAACTTTGAAGTAACATTGGAGTTTGGCATCCACTTTTTAATAGATAAATCCAAAACAAAGACTAGATGTTAGATTTAAATTTAAATTTTCTCGGCTCAGCTGTAATAACTTGTTGAGCCAAATGAGTTTGCAATCATCAATTCATTGCGTTACGTTTGATAGACTTGATAACTATGGTTTCTTTTTGATATTGGAATTTTCTTCTATGCTAGCTTTATGTTTCAATTTACTAAATGAAATAATTGATCAATTTTATTTCTATCATTTATCAATGACAGTGAGTTTGCCTTCGGCCCTATGCTTGTTAATTTGATGGGCTTGATAAAGGAGTGGATCTGATTTGGGTTTATTAACTTGTTGAAAAATAAGCTTACTTTTTATACAATGCATTTGCTTTGGCAAACTTGATGAAGGATAAACGCTGATGGTCTAGTAGTTGAGGCTTGTGCTAGGTCATTGGTAAAAAGTTGTGAACCTAGCATTTGGTGCCTTGATGGACTTATTGATGATAGAACTCTCCTGTTCAATCTCGAGCTTTGTACGAATTTTGGGATAAGTTCTTTGGTCCTATTACTTACCGTTTTGATGTCTTGTTGAAAAGAAAGTTTCTTTTGATTTTTGCATTGTGGTTTTAGCTTGATGATGACGTTGTGCTCAGCTTATTGTTTTCTTGACCAATAATCATCTCTTCGATTTTGTCTTATTCTATTAATTAGTTGAGAAAATCTCTTGGATCTGAATCACTTAAATTTGTCAAATTGAATAAACATGGTGTAGGATTGCTAGTTAATAGACTGACAAAATAGTGACTTTTGCTAGACTTTTGTTGCGGTTTATCGAATGAGAAATTTTGTCAGTTTGAGCTTTATTGAGTAAGACATTTAAAACTTGCTTGAGCCCAAAACCTTGAGCTCTAGGAGAACATGTACTTTCTAACTTGACATTTTAAAATTTACAAGTTTAAAAATTCTCTTTTTTGACCTCCAAAATTTTAGTTAGGGAAATGAAACTCTAAAATTTGAAATTATCTTATTCTTGTTTGAAAATAGATCCACTTTGGCTTAGGTGACATCTCCAACTTGAACAATGTTTTAAAAATCAAATCAGAGCGACTGGTTCAACCGGTTCTACTATGAACAAGCCATACAACAAGTCTAGTTAATCTCAAAAACCTTTTTTGGTTCAAACCGGTGAGAATTAGTGTGAATCGTTGATTCAGTTGATGAATCAGTGCACCGGTTTTGGTTACGTTGAATCGATCGATCTAAATAATATTTTAAAATTCCTTCTAATTCTCAATACAATGGTGTTAATTTTTTCTATTAAAATTAAATATATAATTAATGTTAAGTTAAACATATAATCATAAATTTAAAAATCTCAAATCTAATTAATTTTAGCTCAATGAAGCTACTATATAGCATATCAACCTCCCAAGTGAATTACAAGTTTAAATTTACAGAACTTTATTTTTACATGAACAATACAAGACTCTCCCTTATGACGTGGAACTAAAAATTATGAGTATACTGAAATTGGAGTGGGTTGCAGAAATAAATAATTGGATTTTGAAATATTAAATGGGCTGTGAAATGTGAGAATATTATAAAAACATTTTAATATTTAAATTTTTTATTTCATAAACTTTAAATTGTTAATAATTATTTTGAAGTATATTATTATTACAAATTGTATTCTTTCTATAAATTATATATATATATCGACCCAAATCATAAAACTCCCACAGTACAGGTATGGTTTAGTTTACCTGGTCTCAAGTTGCATTTTTTTCACCATCAGGTTCTCTCTATTGGGGACATCCTAGGGGATCCTTTGAAGCTAGATCTGTCTACTTTCAACCTAACCAGACCCTCTGTGGCCAGAATACTTGTGGAAAGAGATATTACTTTACCGGATGTTAGTGAAGTCTGACTGGGCACAACTCACAATGGATATTGACAACAAATCGTCATGTAACACATATCTCCATATTGTACCTAATATAAGATGTTTGGTCATATCCTTGATAAATGCCACAAATTTCATCCAAATTTGAAATCTAAGGTTCAAGTGAATAAAGATGGGTCTAACCCCATTGCTCTGGACATTTTAGTTGGACATTTTAGTTCTGGACATTTTAGTTTCACCTGAGGAGGATACTATCAGATAGGAGTGTCTGTTGCCCTTGAGGAGCCCCCCATGACACTGCAATTACTGTTACTGCGAGTGATGTGATGTTGACACCTTCAAACCCCATAGAAAACAATACTGATGGGCTATTACCTACAAATGACAGTGTTCAGACTGATAATTAGGAGAACCTCGTAGCTCAACTTCTTCAGGAAGTATCCGGTGTAGAGGCAACTCATGCTTCACATATACTAGAACCTATTGTGGGTACTACGGTTGGTATTCCGATGTAGAGACAACTCATACTTCACATGTACTAGAACCTATTGTGGGTACTAAGGTTGGTATTCCTTCTGCTTCAGCTCTACCACCCCATTAGACTGATTCTTCAGATGAGGAATGACAGGTCTATTCCAGGAGGAAGAAGAAAAATGGAGACTGACTCCAGCTTGGGAATATATTGGATGATACATTAATTACTACTGGCAATGACGATCATCTTACCAGGTTATTAGCTTGCTCCTTCCCTAGAACTAGAGGCAGAGGCAAGATCAAATTGGGTCGCTCTCTAGCCACTTGATACTATTTATTTCGATACTGTTAGGCTTTTTATTTAAGTATCTAATATAATTTGCAGTTTTTTCTAGTTTTGAAACAATTTGTGATTTTTTGAGTGGGTAGGGTGCCATGCTTGGGTCCTCCCACACATTGTATCTGTATCTTTCTTTCTATTTAATATATTAGCCTTTTTGGGCTTTAAATATATATATATATATATATATATATATTTATATTTATATTTATAGTTGTTGAAGATATTACTTTTGTACAAGTTATATTTATTTTTTCTCATATTTTTTCATACACTGCCATTGCCGGTCCCAAGTCCGGATGTGAAAGGTGGAGGGTTGCTTTAGGTAGTCGATAACCAGCGCAGAACTTGTCAAAAAAATTATGAAATAAATTCTTCTGATCATTGTGTAAGTGCTAGGGCGTCCTCTGAAAGTGACGCGCTGTATGGTTTGAATATAGTGAAAAGTGTGCAATGGTCGCTACATCGGCCCCCGAGTGTAGTGCGTGAGGACGGATGCGAGTAAAGAAGTTAGTCCATGAAACTAATATTTATATAAGATATTGGAATATAGGTACTCTCACCGATAAATTAATGGATTTAATTGATATTATAATTCATAGAAAGATAAATATCTTATGTGCTCAAGAAACTAAATGGCTTGCAGAAACGGCTAAGAAGATTGATAACTTAGGTTTAAACTTTGGTATTAAGGCAAGAGTTGCCTAAGGTTTACACTTAGATTGGCTTTATAAGCACTTGATTGCTGCTACTAATCTGAGCTTGCTTAAAATAAAGGTATGGCATGGGGCCTTGGCCACAAAGGGTTGCTTTTGGTCATATTTTTTTAGAAATGTTCCAATTGGATCTTTGTGCTTGATCATGCTCTTTAAATTTGTCCTTTCGTCATAAAGCTGCTAAAAATCCCCCAATTCCTAAAACATTCTTCATTTTTAAGATCTGGAAGACCTTGTTGTGCTGATTTGCATAGATTGTGGATAGTTCTATGCTGCATTTCAAAATTTTTTGTCTTCAAACGGCACATCATTGTTGTGCTCTCCAATAGGGAAAACAGAGGAAGTGTTTGTTGATGACACTATGTTTCATAACTCATAGGTGTGTGCTTTGACCTTTAGCTTTGTTTATCAAACCAGTTTTTATTTGGGGTTTTATAGTGGCAATTTTTTTTTTCATTTTTTTGAGTTTTCTCATGGTCATATCCTTGAATTTTCATCGCATTTTCAAATCATTATCTACCTTTTTTTTTCCTGATTTTGTCTTATATATCAATAATTTTAGGGCTCTTTGAGCAATGAGAAATGTAAATTTTTAGGGAAGGATATTTTTGACATTAGAAATATTTTACGATCGATGTGGGGCTCAACTCTCAGGGAGAGGCTGACCTGTGCGGTCCAGGTTCAGTTAGCCATAATCTTTAGTTATCTACTAGCATTTATATGTATCTTTCTCTGTTTTAGGGTTAGCTTTTTGCTGTGTTTTCTGTTAGGTAGTTGTCGGGGTCCCCAGTTTTCTATCTTTTAGGGCTATATCTAAGGACGAGTTGTGCTTCGACTTTACCTCGCTCCGATGTGATGATTATCCCTGTTCTTTCCTTCCCACACATCCCTATATCGTAGTTGTCGTCTACTTCCCTGCTGCAACCGCCATCAAAGACAACACTTTGTTGTTTCCTGAAGCCCACCACCTTCAGTCTCATGACTCCACCTCTATCGCTACACCGTAGGCCAACATCTACGGCTGTTGCGGTGCAAAACCTAGGGCCACCACCCACAGCTACCTCCCAGAACAACATACCACATGTTGCCGCAGCCCCTCTGTCCAGCCTTCTCTTACTGCCGCCTACACCCCATACTCTGCTACTCCAGCCGCCAACCTTCCATCCAGTCATTAGCCTCCTCCAGCCGCCTATTCCCTTCCCTTCCCAGCTGCTGTTGTCGTAACCTGTTACCAATAGGTCCCCTTCCAGCTGACCGCCAACCCCTTTTCCCCTCACTGGCTCAACCCCCCAACCTCCCAGCAACCTACTCCCCTCACCTACCACCTCTCTTCCCTCACTACTACCAGGGCCATCCATCACCCCGAGCCGCATCATCTCTACACACACTACAGTTCTACTTGGCCCTAACGGGATTTTTGTGTTGTATTGTGTGTTCTTCCTGTCTTGATGTTGTGATTATAATCTCTTTGTTTCTGCATAATAAAAATCTGATTCCCTATTAGATTTTTGATTGATTTCGGTATCACAATAAATAAATTATTACGTGTAATCAGGTGATCCTACTATTTGCTATTCTTAACTATTGATAAGTTGTAGGCACCACTTTGAAAATCAACAACCTGTTTGGAATACCTATGTGACATAGAACATGATAGGTATCCAATTAAGTACATGTTTGGGCCAATGTGAAGTTACCCCTTGACTCATGGGGCCTGTGTTAGTTTACTCAAATAAATTTGGAAAATTTCATGTTTTTTTAAGAAATGAGAAGCTGTGGAAAGGTATTTTGATGTTTGTATTTGGTAATCTTCGTCTCACAACACTTTCAAATCGTCTCACAACACTTTCGAATTTTAGATTAATATGCATAATATGCTTTAGATGTCATGGCGTCAAGTTTTGGAATTCGAGGTGAAATACGCCTATATTCTTACTGCATTTCTATGTGCTGTCAGTTTGGCAATTTTAAAAAAATTGCTAGGGTTGAGATACTTGTATTTGTGTGATGAAAGGTGCAAATGATTGATTGTGCAACTTTATACTTCTTGAGTCTTCTCCCTCCTGCTGCAAAGAAAGACTAATTATTGGTTGTGTTTTTATATTAAAAAAATGTTTCATGTGTTTTGACATATGCATCATATTTTGGTTCAAGTATACGTAGAACTTTTTAAATATCTTGAAGATTGAAATGATTTAGATGTTGTTAAATAACTTCGTTTTTTTTTAAATTTTTTTCTTCCAGATTAAAACAATTGCTTTAGTTCTTATAAAGCTTTTGTATGCTTTTCAGTTATCAGGGCATGGCTAAAGGTTATAGTGGTGTTTTTCGGTTAGGAGAAGCCACATCCACCTGGGATGCTGATTCTCCAGTATGTCTTTTTTATATTGTCACCAACTTTAATTTTGGGACTGATTTGTGGTATTTATGTTTTTATGTTGTCTGTATATATACACCCATTTGAGTTCCTGCATATTACGATCAATCTACTTCTTCATCCTCACATGTGCAAAAACTTGTGAAATGTTCACTAAAATTTATTTCTTGTAATACTTAGGTTTGACATGTTTGGTGCTACAGTTAAACTATCTTATGTTCTGTCCTTGAAATAAGGAATTGGAGGTTCTAATCATCTAAGGTTTGGGGTATGGAGAGCTGATTATTTTCTGGATGATGGAGCTTGTGAATTCCTTGATTCTTACTCTTCCTTGAGAGCACCTTGCAGGTGCTAATCACCATGTGTTGCTAAATAGGCTTGTTATTGTGCCAACATTGTGTAGGATTTCAAGTTTTCCTTGGTGGTGCTTTTAAGTGTGAAACACTCAACTAAAATGAAGTTACTCTTAAACAACAAGGCTCCTTTTGGCTAATCAATTGAAATTTCATCAAAAACTCCAAAGTTTACTGTACTCGTGCAGAAGCACTTCTGGGATGGGTGACTTCCTGGGAAGTTACACCAATGTGACAAAATATTGAAACTATTAGGCCAAAACGGATATTATCTTGATGGATGAGAGTCCGGGCTATTAGAAATGGTATCAGAGCGTTACACTTGATGATGAGAACTAAGTGCTTTACAAAACAAAATGCTATATCATGGGTGCCACTTGTTAAACCCTAGTTGGGATAAAATGCTACATGGTGGGAGCCACCTCCTGAATCTATAAGGAGTTGCCTCTAGAATGCTATTTGCTTAGTGGATGATTTGGGTAAAGAACACTGACAAGGACATCAGTTACTTAAAAATGGGAGATTATGAAACTTCTAAAGTAGAATGAAGCTGAACTTGTATACATCGAGGCACTTCTTAGTATAATGTTTGAAATTTCATCAGAAAATTCAAAGTTAAGTATGCTCGTGCGAGAACACTCTTAGGATGGGTGATCTTCTGGGAAGTTACACAAATTGGACAAAACCGTTAGGTCATTAGGAAAACACGAACAATATCTCGATGGATAAAAAGTTTAGGCTGTTTGAAATAATATCAAAGCATTACACTAGTTTAAAGACAGGAATTTCTGCCTGGTGGATAATTTCAGGTTAAGAAGATTGATAAAAACTCCAGTTACTCAATTACCGGAGTTTATGAAACCCTTTAAGTAGAATGAAGCTAAACTCTAATGCTTCAAAGCGCTTATTCGTGCAGCAATTGAAATTTCATCGAAAACTCCAAAGTTAAGCGTGCTCATGAGGGAGCACTCTTGGGATGGGTGACTTCTTGGGATGTTATACCAAGGAGACAAAATCATGAGGCCATTATTCCAAAGAGAACAATATCTTGATGGGTGACAATTTAGGTTGTTATAGGATGATCTATATTTTATTCTTGATGACAATGTTTTGCTTATCTAAATTCACTTTTCTATCAGAACTTATCCATCATTCCCTAGAAGCTTTACCTTATCATGCCGAAACTTGTTGGATTTGCTCGTTTTGTTATTGCTTTGTATGCATCAATTGGTTTTAATTCTATGCTTATTAGAAGTCGAGAACCTTTGATGTGAAAAGTGGAGGATTGCGTTAGGTAGTCGACAACCAACATAAAATTTGTTGAAAAATTATGACATGAATCCTTTTGATTAATGTGCAAATGCTAGGGCATCCCATGAAAGCGATGCGTTGTATGACTTGAATACAGTGAAAAGTGTGCAAGGGCCGCTACACCGGTGTCTGGGTGTAGTGTCAAATAAGCAAGGGTTCCCACTATATGGACGGATGCGAGTAAAGAAGTTAGTCTGTAAGACTAATATTAGGAAATGAATCTTGGAATATAAGTTCTGTCAGAGGTTAATTAATTGAATTAGTTGATGTCATGATTCATAGAAAGATAAATATCTTATGTATTCAAGAAACTAAATGTGTTGGAAAAAAGACTAAGGAGATTGATAACTTAGGTTTTAAGCTTTGGTATTCAGGTAAGAGTCATACTAGAAATGGTGTAGGTATAATTATAAGTAAGAGTTTGAATGATAATGCTGTAAAAAATAATAAAATTGGTGATAGAATTATAACGCTTAAGAATATTTATACTAAGATTTTTAATATTTTAAGTGCTAAGTTATAAAGAAAAATTCTGGAATGATTTAGAAGACTCAGTACAAATGATACACTTGAATAAAGAATTTTTATTGGAGGAGATTTAAATGGAGATGTCGGTAGAGTGGTAGAAGATTTTAGAAATATTCATGGTGGCTACCCTTTTGGAGGGATGTGATTAATGAAGAAGGTATAGCCATATTAGATTTTGCTTTAACTTATAATTTTGTTATTGCTAATAATTTATTCAAGGAAAGAAATGCGCATATTATTACTTATAAGAATGAATCTAATAAAACACTAATGAATTATTTTCTTATGAGAAGAAGAGATCATCAAGAATGTAAAGATTGTAAGGTTATTCTAAGTGAAGATTTAATATTACATATAACAATGAATCTAATAAAACACAAATGGATTATTTTCTTATGAGAAGAAGAGATCGTCAAGAATGTAAAGATTGTAAGGTTATTCTAAGTATTCTAAGTGTTGTAAGGTTATTCTAAGTGAACATTTAAGTACTCAACATCGATTTAAATTCTAAATTTTATGATGAAAAGTTGTAAAAGAAAGAATAATAGGAATCATTGTCGTAGAATTAGATGTGAGCACCTAAAAGACACAAATAAAATTATTTTTATGAGTTAATTTCAACATTTCAAGATTTGAGATGTTCATGAAGAAACAAATTCTATATAGGATAAAGTAACAAATATTATTAAACAAGTGACAAAAGATGTACTCGGAGAATCAAAAGAAAATTTTTTTATAAATAGATTTAGTTGGTGGTGGAATAATAATGTGCAAGAAAAAATAAAATATAAGAAATTATGCTATAAAAAATGGTTTAAATGTAAAAGCTTAGAAAACTGAGAATGATATAAAATGAGTCGTAGGGAGTTTAAGAGAACAATCCGTGACACTAAAAATTCTGCTTCTAGTGATCTTTATAATATATTAAATACTAAGGAGAGTGAAAAATATTTAACTCAAGTAAAGTGTATCAAAGATGAAAATCAAAAAGTATTTTTCTTAGAAAAAGATATTCAATATTAAAGATGAAAAAAGTGGTTTTCTTAGAAAAAGACATTCAATATAGGTGGCTAAGTTATTTTGATAATCTTTTTATTGAAGTTTTTGAAGATACAATCGACTTTATTGATATTAATATCATTAATAATAATAAAATATTTCATTTTTACTGTCGCATTAGTAAAAAAAAATTGAGGAGATTTTAAAGAAAACTAATGGTAGAATGTCTATAGGACCTGATGATATCCCAATTGAAGTGTGGAAATTAATTGGAGATTTGGGAGTTTTTTAGCTTGCTATACTCTTTAGTATTATTTTGAAAACTAAAAAGATGTCTGACTAGTAGAGGAAGAGCATTTTGTTCTCCATTTCTAAGAATAAAGGGGATGCACAAGCGTGTGCAAATTATAGGGGAATTAAGTTGCTGTGTCTTTTTAAAAATTATGGGAGAAGGTAATTAAGCATAACATGTTAATTCATATTGCAAAGAGTATTCATAATCATTCTGTATTTATGTCGAGCAGGTCTACTATTGAAGCTATACATTTATTGAGAGTTTCAATGGAGAAGTTCAGAGAGAATAAGGAGGATCTACATATGATTTTTATTGATTAAGAAAAAGCTTACGATAAGGTTTCGCTTACGGAAAAAGCTTACGATAAGGTTTCAAGAGATATCCTTTGGAGAGTTCTAGAGAAGGAAGGTTTTGATATGACTTATGTTCAGGTCATTAAAGATGTGTATACTAGAGCGGTTACTTGTGTTCGAACAGGAGGATTGACTAAATATTTTGCTATTTCAGTTGGATTACCCCAGTGATCGACTTTAAGCCTTTATGCTTTTGCTTTAGTTGCGGATCCTCTTACTGGACATTTACAGGAGGATGTACCTTGGTGTATGCTTTTCGTTGATGATATCCTTCACGTGGATAAGACTAGAGAAAAAGCTAAGGAAACTTAAATTATGGAGGTCTACATTGGAGTCTAATGACCTTCATTTGAGTTGAACTAAAATTGAATACATGGAATGTACCTTTAGTAGTAGTAACTCTAGTGACAGAGTTGTAACTGTGGGTGATCAAATTATTAAAAGGTGTGAACACTTTAGATATCTCGGGTCTATTGTTCAAAGTGATGATGATATAGATGAGGACGTTATTAGTAGAATTCAAGTTGGCTAATTGAAGTAGAGGAATGCTTCGGGCCTATTGTGTTATAGAAAAGTACTGCTTAGACTGAAAGAAAAAAATTATAAGATGGTGGTGATACATGCAATGCTCTATGGCACTAATAGTTGGCTTTTAAAAGAGAAGCATAAAACTAAGTGTTGCCGCGATGAGAATGCTTAGGTGGTTTAGTGGCTTTACTCTTAGAGACAAAATGAAAAACGAATATATACGTGATAGGGCTAGGGCATCTTTAGTGGCAGACAAAATTAGAGAGGGTCGTCTTAGATGGTTGGTCACATTAAACATCGACCATCTGATGATCCGATTAGGAGAGTAGATGTTTTAGTATCTACTTATATTAAGAAAGACAGAGTTAGATCTAGAAAGAGTTTGACATATTGTATAAAAAATGATCTTAATTTATTAGAATTAAATGAGAATTTGACACTTCGGAGGCTGTATCCAACGACAAGAAGGTGCTCCAGTTGTAACTGGCCTGTGGTAGTGACCATCTCCAAGGGTCTTGGTAGTGCTCTAGCTATAACTTGACCCTCGATGAGACATTTATTTTTTTATCAGCCCCCTCCCCATGCAGTCCAACAGTCGTCAGCGTGCTGCCCTCCCTCCGACCTCAGTAGACCGCCAGTCCATCTCCACACCTTTCCATAGGCTGCCAACTTGTTGTTCCCCTTTGGCTCACCTCCATCATCCCGCCAGTCGACCACTACGCCTTCCAACAGTCGTCAACTTGATGCTCCCCCTTCCATACAGTCAAACCTGTTGTCCCTTCTCCTGTTTCTCTACCAACTGCCTTAGTTCCCTCTCTCTTGAAACATTGCATTTAGCATTAAATGGAGTAGAAAATACAAAAGAGCACAAAAAACAAATCCTCACACACGTGCAAAAGAAGCCTCATCTTTGCAGAGGATATCAAAAAGATCCGACAATTCAAGGAGCAAATCAAAAGAAAAACTACACAAAAGAGCCTCTTGAGCACAAAAGTGCGCAGCTCGACTAATTGAGGGGGTAGAAAATTTAATTTAGGGTTATTGATTTTGAGATTCATCAAAGGGAATTTAGAGTTAGGTTAAATTTGGCTATGGCTTGGTGGTTGATAGGAGAAAAAATGTTTTTGGTGGAGGTGGCTTGGGTAGGGACGAATGCTAGAAAACTTTAGGATATGACTAGGGTTGGGCTAGTTCTGATACCGAATGATACCGGAGTTAACACTAACCACAACAGAAAAGAGAGATTATGATTATTCAAAGAAAACAAGCGGTTACAAGATGATAATGAAAAGGAAATACAACAACATGTACACAGCACTAGCAATTGAAATTAGTTTTTATATCCCCATTACACTAAATTTTCTTGAATAAATTTGTCACCATACATCCTATTTTTTATATTTTCGTGCCGGTTAGCATACCCAAGGAGATCTTTGTACCAAAATAATGCAGATAAATTTAGATCAACAAAGCTTTATCAATAGTTTACTATATCTAAGCTAGTAATTCCTTATAAAATTAAGCATTTAATGATTCATGGTGAGACTACATAGCTCCCTGGGTATAAAACAAAAAATAACTTGTCGAATGGAAGTAAGAAAAGAAAATGCCTTATGGTAGTCCAGGTGTCTTCCACGTTTTTTGCTCCATCATTTGTTGCATTAAATGGATAATATTGGCATTATCCCCTTCAATGATTATCGCTCTGGCTTCAAGCATCCATTGTTGTAGCATATGTTTTGTCATCATTAATGCTTCGAGTTCCTCCTATCCACTATCCCAATGGATGAACTGCTTTCCTTTAGCGCCTGTCGACACTAAAAGAAAGTTAAAAGAAAGTTTGGGGGGTCGCCCGTAAGAAGTTGTCGGTCGCCGAAATCGAAATCCCGTCGCCCGCTTCGGAAGGACGTTTTAATTTACGTATATATATGTATATAATTTTAGAAAAATATGAAATCAAACTGACCTCATATTTTTCATAGTTTAAATGAAAGAGCACTCT
>NW_018165363.1:167777-168014 GCF_001263595.1 Phalaenopsis equestris
AACAAACAATATAATGCACGTGGAACAGTAGTAGGCAAAACAGGAGCAGTATAACATGCTATACGAGAAGAAACAATAGCAAGTGGAAACATGAATAACATAACATGCTGTACGGTACGGTAGCAGGTAGAAAACCAGACAAATGTAACATGCTTTACAGGAAGAGCAGTAGCAGGTAGAAACAGGAAAATTAATTGCTGTAAAATGTAAAGCAAACCTGTACGCCCGTGAGATTCG
>NW_018165363.1:168453-169100 GCF_001263595.1 Phalaenopsis equestris
TAGAAGGGTGTCTTGAACCTCACTTAGGGGGCTATTTCCCAGCCTAAAGAGGTATTCGTCAGGTGGACAACGTATTTTTAAAACATATTTTAAAATTTATATTTTTGACATACACATAATCTTGAAAAAGATTATCAAATTTTGTTTTATAAAGAAGAATATATTTTATATTTTGAAATAGATTTTAGCAATTTTTATTGTCCACAAGACAATTACACTGTCAGACATAAGATCGCCGACCGACTGAGGATGTTCGAGCCAACTCTCGCTAGACTTATGCCGGTGAAGGATACCATATCCTATTATTCATCAAATGTCTGGATCTTGATCTTATAGGATATGACATCTTTCCGCTCTATCTTCGGTGTGCCTTTATCATCAACATCGTACGCCCCAAAACGACTACTTGCGACCTTGCTTGATGGTTTCACGTATAGCAAAAGGCTATACGTGGACACTTATGCATCAGACATAAGCATCGAAAACCGAACCAAGAAACAAGGAAAGAAAATAACAAAAATGGGGTGAGAGAGAGGAGACACTGATCCCTCTAAAACACCGAAAAAGAGATTGGATCAGTTCTCAAAAACTCATATCGAAAAGACCTGGAAAAGTAGGGCCCGGGGTCTTTTCTGACAAACACAAAA
>NW_018165363.1:169316-170338 GCF_001263595.1 Phalaenopsis equestris
ATCCCAAAGTTAATATCAAAATCTTCTGACTTCCAACTTAATCCATAATTTTACATATCGAACAAGCATAAAAAATCTTCCCGTGAAATCGTATAAATGCTCACGATCGGGGTCAACAGAGTAGAGAAAACAACCAACAAGGCTCTCGGCCAAAGCCAGGGATGGGGACAGGAGGGCTCACGGCTGGAGCAAAGAATGGCTACCAAGATCCATAACCAAAGACAGTCTAAAAGACAACAAGTAAGGCTTACAGTTAAGGCAACAAAGGGGCCCAAAAAGAACTAATAAAGCTCACAGTTTAAGGCAGCAAAGAACAACTGCAAAAGCCCACAACCCAAGGCCATTCAAAGCACAAAGGGGCTCACGGCTAAAGACAACAAAAAGACCACCAAAGACAATTATGCTTCCCAGACAAACTGAAAGGATAACTAAAATAATTATAATTTTTTTTTGGATGACAAACTTGATTCATTCACAACTCTCAAGACAATCCAAGCCTAGCAGGGAAAACCAAATCACACCCAAAGACCTGCAACAGACCTCACGGGTAAGGAGTAGGCACCAAAGCCAGCAAAGCCACCTCCCAACCATTCCTCGGGTAAAGGCTGAACAAAGCAACACAACCCCCCATTCTAGAGCTAATCCAAGTCCAACAAAGGCCAAACAAAGCAACTCAAGACCAACAACTAGAATCAAACCAAGTCAGCAGAGCTAGAGCAAGCAAACACAGCCCACACTAGAGCCAAACCGAGTTCAACAAAAAAGAAAGCCAAAACCAGCCCCCAACCAGAGCCAAACCGAGCTCGATCAAAACTAAAACCAGAGCCAGCCTTCAACTAGAGACAGAGCCAAAGCCAGCCCTCAACTAGAGGCCAAACAAAGTGCAGCAGGGCTAAAACACAAGAGCCCTTAAAGCCAGGAAGAGAGCTCTAACATCTCAATAAAAGCCAAGACTCAAGTTTCCACAGAAACCGACGTCCCATACTCCTGAAATGAAAACCGAGCACCAACAAAAGCCCAAA
>NW_018165363.1:170670-171246 GCF_001263595.1 Phalaenopsis equestris
ATGTTTCCAACATAAACATGCCACAATAATCATAAGGATGCCATAGTCTCCCTAGTTTAAGCAAGTAACCAAGTCTAGTTTTAACACATGCTCACATTTTCATTTCCAAATGCACTTGAAGTGAATATCTCAAGAAAATATATCCAAATAAAATGAGCTAGCATGCTGTATTCTCCAACAGAGCTAAGTTCAAAGACCCGACAGAGAGTAAAACCGAAAAGAAACAGAGCACCGAAGAAGAGGGGGGAAGAATGATACCTCAAGAATGCTAAAGTAAAGCCCTGCAACACAAGAGTTCGCCTCAAAGAAACGCTCTCACAGAAAAATCTCTTCCCAGACTCCTTACAGCCAAAATTTCTACTCTCCTATTTGAAAACTTTTTCCAACAACCTAAAAAATTTCAAAAGGAACTGTGTATATAGGCAGAGAATAAAGAGAAGAGAAAAAAGACCACCCCCAACAGTCCACAACACTCGAATCGGGCCAAAGAAGAAAAGGACACGCTCCCTGCTCACAGAAGGCGAAGCCACCGAAGTCTCTTGGACCGAGCGGCGAGACTAATGGCAGCGAGGGAAG
>NW_018165363.1:172194-180363 GCF_001263595.1 Phalaenopsis equestris
AGGCGGGTCCCATTTCTA
This sequence comes from Phalaenopsis equestris, assembly GCF_001263595.1. Taxonomy (NCBI): domain Eukaryota; kingdom Viridiplantae; phylum Streptophyta; class Magnoliopsida; order Asparagales; family Orchidaceae; genus Phalaenopsis; species Phalaenopsis equestris. Next base: position 172,213 of record NW_018165363.1, read on the forward strand.
AGGTTCTAAGATAGTCGAAGGGAGATCCCTAAGGCTAGATCCTAAACCCTAAGCGGAAGACTAGACCTCACTAAAAATTAGGTCAACAGCGCCAAGGGCCTTGCCCGTTTCATCCCACATAATGGCCGACACCGGCCAACTGATTTTGAAGAAAGGCTCCATCGACATTCAATTTGAGCCATCCTTTGTGGGGTGGGGGGTGGGGGCGGGGTGCAGTGACGACACTAGGAGAGAGGTAGTAACAGTCGTCGAGATTGGTTGGTGCCTCGGGATGGAAGAAAGGTGAGTGTTGATGGACCCTCAAGAACTGTAGCTGCCATAATAGTCGGTGTAGCATAAGAGCGCCTATGTTTCTTTGCATTTCTCCCCCTCCAACATTTGTGGACGATGTGACAGAAAATCCCGGCTAATGGAACATGTTCCTTGCGGGTAGTTGAAAGGTGTTGTATAGCAACAACAAAAGAGTCAAAAATAAGAATTTGAATGCCCCATTTCCTCAAGATCTGCTATGTTCTAACTAGGATTTAGCAACTACTCGCGACGTGATCCCGATTTCTAGCCACTGGGCAACCCCAAGGACATTCTCGATCCTCCCAGCCCATGGGAGGCAAGTCAACTGCAAGTAGTTATGGCATCGAGAAGAAGACGCCAACAAAAGATATTTTGACTGCTGCCGCCAACATCCTCACCTACTTCCGTCACTCTTATTGGAGTCTGTTTTGTGTCTTTATGCTTGTATTTTTGTTTGTTGATGTAATTTCAATCACAAGAGTCTTGTTTATACCCTTTTGAATTCAGTAATAATAATTATTTTTTTGTGATGGATTGGATAGGGAATCAAAATAGGCAAGACGGACCGGCGGATTTTAGCTCCCGCGTCACTATTCATTTTCATTGGCTAAAGAAAATATTCTTGTTTCATGACACAAAAGATATTTTCTTTCTTTTATTTGTTTATGGTTGAAAGTTTTCTTGGTAGACAGTTTGTTGCATATCTTTTAAATTGGTTTGAATAATCACAGCATTGTGATTGGGCATATTCTTTTGTGTTTCAAGAGTCAAGAGATGTATTTTTTACCACTATTTGTTTGAGGTTGAAATTTCTTGGTGTACTATTTGTTGCTTTAATTTGGGTTGTAAATGGTTTGGATAATCCGAGCATCAGTTGCTGGATACTTTCTTCTGTCCTTTCAAGGATTCATACTAGGAAGCTCTTTTAAGCATAGTGATTCAGAAAAAAATGCATTTGTAGTACATTATGTTAGGATTTTGTTTGAAAAGTGTAGATTTATATTGATCTAGTCGTTATTTGGTTCTCCCTTTTATCATTCGTGCTTTTGACATTTACATACATTGAGTTGTTAACTTTTACAGGTTATTCAACGGGAGCCATGGGAACACATAAAGGATGAGGATATTAGAAAGGCTGCTGCATCTTTCCGTGGGGAGATCTGGCAAGTACCCCCCATGTTTTCTGCCATTAAGGCGAGTAAATTGAACTTCTCCGTTATTTATCTTCATAGAAACGTATTTCTGTTGATGTGTTTTTCTTTCTTGTGCGTATGTCTCTGTGTTTATTTTCATCTTAGTAGCTGATAGAAACACATAAATTGAACTCTGTGTTTATTTTCATCTTAGTATCTTCATCTTAGTAGCTGATAGAAACACATAAATTGAACTTCTACATATAGTATTGTGCATCACATCTTAGTACTGCTATCCACTTTCATGACTGGCTAATTTTATCTTGAGAACCCGCATATTTTGTTTTAGGTGGGTGGCCAGAAGATGTACGATAAAGCAAGGAGAGGGGAGATGCTTGAGCTTTCGCCTAGGCGCGTAACAATCTTTGAGTTTGATATTGAGCGCAGTCTTGATGACAGGTTTGTTTGATTATGTATACATGCATAGATTTTCTTTTTTACTTTTTTAAGGTCTACTTGTTAATTCCTTACTATGGCTTTAGGCACCGTTTATAAGTATAATAATATTTTCTTTTTAATTGTTTAATATTCACGTGTTATTTCTTTCCAGATAATTTGTAAGTTGAAGACTCTTAAGGAATGTGATGCTTTTTTGTTCCTTTCCATTTTCACATACAGTAGCAATAAAAATTTGCTACCAACATAAGTTAGCTTTTTCTATGTTGATCAAATCAATAGAAAAACCCTGCAAAATATACTTTATTGTACTCCTTACTATAGTTTTATGCGCTGCTTATAGGTATAATCATTTTACCTTCTTTGCTTCTTTAATTCTTGCATGATATAATCCTCCCAGATAATTTGTTGAGTGGAATTCTTCTATGGCATTCTTTTTTTTTTCTTTTTATTTTGAAACATGGTAGCAATAAAATTTTATTATTCATCCTGCCGGCCTTTATTGAACTTTTATGATTCTTCGCTGCTTGGATTGATAATTTGGCTTCTTCTACCCTAAAATAATCTGCTTATTATTTATTTCAATTTATTGATTTTCTTGTGTTATTTATACGAGTTTATGCTACAGTAGAATTTAAGCAAGCACCTAGAAATGATTTTTCTATGGCCAACAACACTATTTTTTTCAATATCCAACCCGCGAGCTTGAAATATCAAGACAGGAATGATCGGTCAGACAGAGAGAGTACTATCTAAATATTTTCATTGCTAAAAGTTTCTTACATGTATAGAAGGCACCCAAATCATAAAAGAATCATTCTATATACAAAACATTAATTACAAAATTCATTTTAATTTAAAATTTTTTTCAACTGGCAGAAATATAAAAGCTGATGAAATGTTATACCTATCTCTTTGGGCTCCTCGATGGATGTAAATAAAATCTCTAAGATCCATCTACTTTTCCCTATAAAATTTTAACAATGGTGGTATGACTTGAAAACGACTCAATGGGTAAAATATCTTTAAATTACAATTAGTCATATTTTAAAATATTTTTATGCAATGAGACTAGATAGTAACACGAGTATAAATAAATCAATTTCATTGTTTGTTTATTTATTTATTTTATATAAATCATCCTTCAATAAATAAATAAATCAATTTCATTGTTTTTTTATTTATTTATTTATTTTATATAAATCATCCTTCAATAGGAGTCACTTTCTAAATGTGTATTAAAGATGAACATTTCATAACTCTTTCCAAAACCCAGAAAAAAGATGGACAATTATTTCTATTTTAATTTTAATTTTTTTTTACGTGAATGAATATGTTGCTTCCTTAGCATTATGGGAGTGACACATATTTAAATATTCATATGCATATATCATATATTATTATTTTTTTCTATTTAACATTTGCTTTAACCAATTTCAACATCTAAAAAATACAACATTTACTTTTTAAAAGAAAGTACAGTGAAAAATATTTGCAATCAATTTCATAAATAAAAAGAACTATTGTAAAATAAAAATATGTTTTCCCACATGCTTGGTCGGTTGGCCTTTCTCACATGAATCTATTCTTATGTTTATCTATAATAAAATATTGGATTTGATTAGATTCTATTTTATTTTTAACCTAAACATATTAGACACATTCGCTTGCAGTTTATTTGCTTAATTTGTTATTTGTTGTTTCATTTAAGTAACTAATAACACATCATTTTTAATATTAACTATTTCATCAATTTATTTTAATATATGAAATTATATATTACAATAAAATGAAAGAAATTTTATGATTTGGAAATCTTCCTAATTTTTTTTTCTTACATATTTGAGTTACGAATGAGCCATAGAACTTATGCTTAAGCTAATACACCTAACATTTATAAAATTGGTATTTAGTATTGTACGTGGATTTCATACCTATAGCCTGCTCTTCCTCTTCTATTTTAGCTTTCTCGCCAATAATCTAAACAATTTTTAATCAAAATTCAGAAATTTAAAGATTTGTTTTTTTTCCTCCATGAAATTTTATCTTAATTAGCTAGGAATGAATTTCTCTAGCCTAATGAAGATGAAATAATTAGAAACACTAATATTAGGTTTTGGACTTCTTACATAAGCCGAAACACCGATTCGTTTCCTATGTTACCTTATGATACCAGACTTAATCCAGACCACAAAAAAAAAAAAAAAACAAATAATATTACTAAAACAAATAAAAAAAAAAAAAAAAACAAATAATATTACTAAAACAAATACGCGTATAAACAATTATAACCAACACACTTGAAAGAGGAAATACGATAACACGATACAAGCAAACACGACTAAAGTGTATCCCAAATGCGATGGAGGCCAGCTAGGTTTGTTTTTTAATGGAGGTGGCTTGTGTAGAGGCAGATACTAGGAAAACCTATGATAGGACTATAGTTGGGCTAGCTTTGTACCTAAATGATATCGGAGTTAAATCAAATCACAACGGGAAAAAGAAATAATATTACTAAAACAAATAAATAGTTACAATCAACACAATTGAAAGGACGACACAAGCAAACACCGTCGAAGTGTATCCCTAGTGTGGTGGAGGTTGGCTAGATGGATCAAATTGGCTGGCGGGGTGGTGACAACAAAGAAACAATGATGGAAGCAAGCGGGAGGCGCAAAAATGCAGGGATAACAAGAATGGTGGCTGTCCCGGATAATGGTTGCGAGGAGTTAGGGTGGATAGCGGCGGGACAACATAAAGGAGGTGTTTCTTGGCTGTCCTGGGAGATAGCTACATGGTGGGAGGTTTGGGACAACAGGAACAAGGGGTAGTTTGGGCGGCAATAACGCCAGAAGGGAGAGGGAGGCAGTTGGGAGGATAGAGGCTGTAAAAAAACAACACTTGGAATGCTGTTGCGGTTGTTTGCAGCGAGATACGACGATCGGGAGAGATTTGGGAGGATGCGGAAGGGCTAGGAGGATGATAATCACCACCTCGGGGGAGAGATACATTCGGAGCACCACCCAATTCCTCAGATACAACCCTTAAAGGGGAAGACGGATGCCAGCGGTTGTTCTGACAGATATCTGAAATCTGGAAGACAAAAAAACTGAACCTTAAGGCAGCAAACAACATATATATAATAAATTCTAATATTTATAATTGGAAGAAATTAGAATAGGAATGAAATAGAATTAGGAAGGGATTATAAAAATACAACGAATAGAAAATGAAGGAATATAATTAGGAAAAGAAGAGAAAGAGGCGAGGAATAGAAATAGGCAAGGAATCAAATAAGAAAAAGGGACTGCGGTACTTTAGTAGTTGTTATAGCAATTACAATATCGTAGTCTGTAAGCTCCCGCATCACTGTCTTTCCTACCCTTGAGGCATCCAGGTGCTTCATCGGGCATCTCATGCACGCAGGAGAAGCCCCTGCTTGAGCTTCTCATATGTGGGAAGTATTGCTCGATTGGGGAGGTGCTGCTCGGTCTCCCCCTTCCTTGCTTGCGCCTTTGGCCCCTCTCACGTGGCTCACATAGTCACCCAAGCCGCTTGGCCTGCCTATGCGAAGGAGTCACTCACACTTTCTCCCTTCAGTGTCTTCTCTCTTTGTCTCGTTTGTGCGATTGAAGCAAACGCCGCACGGTATCCCTTTCTTTCATTTCGATCTTGACCCGCCTTTCCTCCTTAGCTCACTTTCTCTGCCGCTGCCTCGCCCTCTCTATCTCACTTGTTTTGTTCGAACAAGAGGGATAAGCCCTCGATTATAGCTGTGGGTGACAAAACTCGTTTGAAAGAGACCAGCTTCGCAGGTGTCATAACCGGAGAATTAGAATTTTTTCCCCAACTGATCTTTAGTTAATTTAATTAATAGTTAAAAGATTATTATTACAATTTTAAATATGATATAATATATTTATTTGCATTTTTTAATCATTCTTCTTGAGGAATTGATTTGGAGGTTACTGAGGGAATTTCTGGAATTTATCTAAATTGTTAGTAATGCAGCTTCTTAAGTTCTTAACATATGCTCTTGATTCTTTATTTTGTAGCATTTGATTGAAGCGAAAAGTAAGCATCGCATATTATTTTTCTAAACTTGAGGTGGTACCATGGCTTAGTAGGTGCAAATGAAATTACCAATGCAATCAAATGATAGATTATTACAGCTTTTCCATACAGCTTGTTGATGGATGACTCTGCACTTCATGTCATCATAAGTTTTGGGGCAATTATGGAAACATGAATGTGACAACCAACCTAAATATCGTATCCTATGCATCAATTCTCCGTATACTCATCTTTGGCTATCCTGTCTTCCGTGATACATGGACCAAGTGCTTGTTATAATTTGCGACTCCTCTAGCATTCAGCTTATAAGTTTGTATCAACATTATCACAAACACATTTTTTTTTTCCACGATTGACTTAAACAAGCAGTTATTTAAATTAGCGTCATGGAAACAGAAATGTTTTATTATCTGTTTTGATTACCGTTGGAATCCAGCACGATATGCTTTTTATTGCTGTATTTCAGTATAATTAATCATTTGCATAATGTATGAACTGCAGACAAAATCTAGTATTTCGGGTCTCATGCTCTAAAGGAACCTACATCCGATCCCTCTGTGCAGATTTTGGAAAGGCTCTTGGCAGGTTTTTTCCTCTCCTAAAGTTAAATTTAACATTTTTTCGTGTTAGGTGTTACTCATTTGTATTGATTTATTTGTGAAGCTCAACTCAAGCTGTGCACTTGCAAGAGGATGAAAGAATCTTTATTTTTGTTACATATAATTTGTTGAGTAGGCGCACACTTTGTATATCCTAATTTAAGAAATAATGACTATAGACCCATATAACGTGCTGTCTATTGTTTGTCTATCTTATTATGGCATTATCTATTATATATCCTCTTTAACATTTCAGTAAAAGTGATGTATTATGGCCTATAGAATTTTGAGGGTGAAGACAACATATATATATATATATATAGTCCTCAGACGAGAGCTCTGTTAGGGCTTTCGATGGTGATTTCGGTCGCAATTGATTCTACTGTTGCTCGAAGGAGAGGACCTTGCATCGTCGACTCTTGCTCCGTAGTCGGCATCTGCGCCGGCGTCACTGTCTCTAGTTTTCGTCGCAGTTCCCTCTCTCACGCCTACGTCGCGTGGTGCGTCTGCGTCTTTTTCGACGCTGCGCCACCTGCTTCTGTGTTTGCGCCCGATAGTGCGGTTTTTCTGTTCGACGCTGCTTCTTTTGCTGCAACTGCGTCTTTTGCTGCAACTGTGCCCGACAACTCTCTTTGCCGACACTTTTCTGACTGTCAGCAACCTCACTGTAGTTTAACGCCGACAACTCTCCTTGTTCTGATGACGCTTTCTTCTTCTTTGGTTGAGCCAGACAAAGTCTCCTTTGTCCACGTGGTGGGTAACCCTCAGATGGAGTCCGCGGTGATATTCCCCTCAAACTATAAGGAATGTCGTGAGGGTACAGATGATTTCCCTTTTGTTAAGAAGGGACGTAGGAAAGGTGAAAAAACAACAATCTTTTTCTCTAAATTAGAAATTTCTACCATGACGGAAAAATTCAAGTTTCCTCTTATTGGAAAATTTCAATAGGGACACCCTCCTATGGATGTTATCAGAAAGAGTGATCTTAAGTTGATAGACAAGTGAAAAGTGAGACTCATGGATGTGAGACATGTGTTAATTCAACTAACTGTGGATGAAGACTACACCAGAATGTTCTCCAAGAAATATCTTAATATCGCAGACAAATCAATGAAGTTACTCAAGTGGTCTTTTGATTTCGACCCAAATTATAAAACTCCCACTATACCAGTATGGTTTAGTTTACCTGGTCTCATTCTGCATTTTTTTTACCATCAGGTTCTCTACTCTATTGGGGCCATTCTTGGGGATCCTTTGAAACTAGATCTGCCTACTTTCAACCTAACCAAACCCTTGGTGACAAGAATACTTGTGGAAAGGGATATCACTTTACCTGATGTTACTGAAGTTTGGCTGGGCACAATTTATAATGGTTATTGACAACAAATCGTCATGGAGAACAAACCCCCATATTGTACCCACTGTAAGATGTTTGGTCATATTTTTGATAAATGCCACAGGTTTCATCCAATTTTGAAATATAAGGTTTAAGTGAATAATGATGGGTCTAACCCCACTGCTTTGGACATTTTAGTTCTACCTGGGGAGGACACTACCAGACAGGAGGTGTTTGTTGCCCCTGTTGTTGCCCCTGAGGA
>NW_018165363.1:180409-183863 GCF_001263595.1 Phalaenopsis equestris
GTGATGTGATGCTGACACCTTCAAACCACAGAGAAAACAATACTGATGGATTATTAACTACAAATATTAGTGTTCAGACTAATAATCAGGAGAGCCTCGTAGGTCCACTTCTTCGGGAAGCTTTAGGTGTAGAGGCAACTCATACTTCACATATAGAACCTATTGTGGGTACTACGGTTGATATTCCTTCTACTTCAGCTCTATCACTCAGCAGACTGATTCTTCAGATGAGGAATGACATGTCTGTTCCAGGAGTAAGAAGAACAAAAATGAAGATTTACTTGAACTCAGGAATCTTATGCATGATACTTTGGTGCATTGGTTAATACTGGCGATGACGATCATCTTACCAGCTTATTAGCTTGCTTCTTCTCTAGAACTAGTGGCAGAGGCAAAACCAAATTGGGTTTCTCTCTAGCCACCTGATTCTATGTATTTCGACACTGTTAGGCTTTTTATTTAAGTATTTAATGTATTTTACTGTTTGTTCTAGTTTTGGAACCATTTATGGTCTTTGTGTGGGCAAGGTGTCATGTTTGGGTTCTCCCATACGTTGTATCTGTATCATTCTTTCTATTTAATATATTAACATTTTTTGGCTTTCAAATATATATATCATTAGTTTACTTGGTCTCAAGTTGCATTTCTTTAGTCATCAGGTTCTCTACTCTATTGGGGTCATTCTTGGGGATCCTATGAAGCTAAATCTGCCCATCTTTAACCTAACCAGACCCTCTGTGACCATAATACTTGTGGAAAGTGATATTGCCTTATCTGATATTACTGAAGTCTGGTCGGACACAACTCACAATGGATATTGACAACAAATTGTCCTGGAACATGAACCTTTTTATTGTATCCAGTGTAAGATGTTTGGGCATACCCTTGATAAATGTCATAGGCTCCATCCAAATGTGAAAGTTAAAGCTCAAGTAAACAAGGAGGGGTCTAACACACTGCTATGGACACATCTACTCATCCTGTGGATAAATTTTACACAAGACAGGATTTGTTGACTGATTTGCTTGTGGATCCCCATCTTGCCAATACTGCTTCTATTTCTGAGACTGATGTGATACCGGATAGCTCTGCTGGGCAACCTTCACCATCAAACATTATTGATAACATTACTGAATGATCCTTACCTACAAAGGATAGTGTTCAGACTGGTAATCAACAAAGCCTTGTAGCTCTTCATCTTCAGAAAATATCTGGTGCAGAGGTGACAACTCATACTTCACATACACTGGAATCTATTGTGCTTACAACGGTCGGTAATCTCTCTACTACTGTTCTACCACCTCATCCGAATGATCAATCTTCGGATGAAGAATTATAGGTTTACATATCTAGGAGAAAGAAGAAGAATGAAGACTTACTTGATCTCAGGAATCTAATGGATGATACTTTGGTTATTTCGGGTAATGTTACACATCTCATCAATTTGTTAACTGACTCCCTACTAAGAACCAGAGGTAGAGACAAGACTAAATTTGGGCGTCTCTAATTATATGCATCTCTTCTATTTTTGGAATTTTGGGTGCATTGTATCGTATGAGTTGGGTGCTTTCTTTTGGGTCCACTGATACAACATGTTGTATCTTTTCCTTTTAATATATTAGCCATTGGATTTTTTTAATAATAATATATATATATATATATATATATATATATATTTGAAAGCCCCAAAACTAGAAAAAAATTATAAAATATATTAGATATTAAAATAAAAAGCCTAACAGTGTCGAAATACATAGTATCAGGTGGCTTGAGAGCGACTCAATTTGGTCTTGTCTCTACCTCTAGTCTTAGGGAAGGAGCAAACTAATAAGTTGGTAAGATGATTGTCATTGCCAGTAGTAATCAATGTATCATCCAATATGTTCCCGAGTTGGAGTCGACATCCATTCTTCTTCCTTCTGAAATAGATCTGTCATTCCTCATCCGAAGAATTAGTCTGATGAGGTGGTAGAGCTGAACCAGAAGGAATACCAACCGTAGTACCCACAATAGGTTCTAGTATATGTGAAGTATGAGTTGTCTCTACACTGGATACTTCCTGAAGAAGTGGAGCTACGAGGCTCAACTGATTATCAGTTTGAACACTATCATTTGTAGATAATAGTCCATCAATATTGTTTTCTATGGGGTTTGAAGGTGTCAGCATCAGAACACTCGCAGTAACAGTAACAGGGCAATAAAATCAGACACCAAAGTTTGTCATGTGGTAGCTTTCTCTCCAGGTGGTACAGATATATCCTAAGAATCACCCTTATTCACTTGATCTTTAGATTTCAAATTAAGGTGAAACTTATGACATTTATCAAGAGTATGCCCCAACATCTTACAATGAGAACAATAAGAAAGTTTATGCTCCATGACGATTTGTTGTCAATATCTGTTATGCGTTGTGCCCAAGCAGACTTCAGTAACATTAGGCAAAGTAATATCTCTTTCCACAAGTATTCTGGCTACAAAAGGTCTGTGATAAGGTTGAAAATGGGTAGATCTAGCTTCATAGGGTCCTCAAGTGAGGCACCAATAGAGTAGAGAACCTGATGATGAAAAAGTGCAGCTTGAGACGAGGTAGACTAAAACATTCCGGTACAATAGGAGGTTCATGATTGGGGTCAAAATCAAAAGATCGCTTGAGTAGCTTCATTGGTTTACCAGCAATGTTAAGATATTTTTTGGAGAAAATATGAGTGTAGTCTTCAGACACGGTTAACTGAATCAAAACATGTCTTCCTTCCATGAGCCTCACTTTACACTTTCCTGTTAATTTGAGGTCATCAAAACTTTTTCTGATAACTTTTATAGTTGGGTGGCCCCACTGAAATTTCTCAATGAGAGCAAATTTGAATTTGTTATTCAGGGTTGAAATTTCTAACCCAGAGAAAAATAGTGCTGTCTTCACACTCTTCCAGCTTACATTCTTAGTAAAGGGGCAGTCACATGTACCATCACGATTCTTCTTATAACTTGAGGGGAAGACAACTGTCGTCTCCCCCTGATAATTACCCACAACGTGGGCAAAAGAGGTTTTACCGGGCTCAACCGAAGAAGGAAGCTCCATCACAGCAAGTCACAGTAAGGGAGAAGAGCTGTAAGTCGGACAGAAGAGGTCTGGGGTGATGCTGCGCAGAAGAGAGGAAACGCAAACGACTGCGCGGAAGAATTCGCACAGAGGATGTCGCAGATAACAGAGGACGCCGCAGAAGACTCATGGACACTTCAGCGATCCCTCAGAGACACACACGACGCCTTAGAAGACTCGCAAACACTTAAGCGATCTCGCAGACATGCGCACGACGCCCGCACGGACGCACTCCCGCAGTAGATGCCGAGCTGCGAGGATGATGATGCGCGAAACAGACGAAGAGATCGAGCATGAGCTAGAAACCAGAGTTCGTCATAACGGTGAAACCCTAGAAAGCTGATATATATATATCTG
>NW_018165363.1:183925-185863 GCF_001263595.1 Phalaenopsis equestris
TATATATATATATATATACACCGAATGTGAATATATTAGTAAAAGGAAATAAATTTGATGAAAGGGCCCAAATTGGCACCCTAACCACCCGGGATACACCATACATAAGAAATACATGTATACCCAAAAAAAAAAAAAGAAACAAGATTAAAAAGTAGACAGAGAAATTGTATGCCAAAAGTCTGCCAACACTCGTAGATTCAGTTAGCTTGCGAATGAACCAATTTTCCCCTGCCTTTGCCTCTGGTTCTAGGAGGGGAGCCAACTAACAAATTGTTAAGTTTGCTACTATTACCCAAAACATTCAATGTATCATCCATGAGGCTTGGTAGTAGGCCTCCATTCTTTTTCTTCCTGGATGTGTAAATCTGTCATTCCTCATTCGTAGATTGACTCTTCTGATCAGTAGATTGGTCCAAAGATTGTTGTAAAGGTGTAGGCTGTTGCACATCACGAGCCTCATGTGCCTGAATAACAATAACAACTTGCTCTATCTGATTAGGCGGTAGAAACTCAGTAGAAGTATTGCAACCCGTTACATCAAAGTTTGATTCTAGGGCAAGTGAAGTATGAAATGTTTCCCCTCCTCCCACGAGAAGGGGTTCCATAGGAGGTCCTACATCATGAGCTTTGTGCGGCATATTACCCTCGAGGATAGTGACATCTTCAGTATTCTTCTGATGATCTAGTGTCAATAACTTGAAGCGGATTAAGAGGAGGAAATACTGCCTCTGGCGGAACACTTTTCTTCTTTGATCTTAGATGGGGGTGTAGATGGTGACATTGAGAAATAGAGTGGCCGAACATACGACATTTCAAATAATACGAAGGGAAAAACTAATCACAATCTTTTGCCAATATCCATGGTGTTGTGTGCCTAATCAAATTTCCTCAGAAGCGATTGAAGTGATGTCCCTGTCAACAAACACCATGGCTTTAGAGGGACGAGAAATATTAAATTAGGAATGTCCATTTTGAGTGGCTTAATATAGACCGAGACAATAAAGTACAATACTTCTTGAGTAAAATAATGAAATTTCAGGCTAGGGAAACGAATCCAAACTTGAATGATTAGTGGTTCCATCTATGGGTCAAAATTCACCGACAATTTCAAAATATTTATTGCTCTGTTATCGATTCAGATTAATTTTCTAGCAAATAAGTGTGTGTAATCCACTTTATTATTTAGTTGAATGAGGATCTGTCTTCCATCTAAAAGTTAAAATTTTCATTCCCTAACAATGTGCATAAACTCAAATTTCTTATGAATAAGTTCCATTTTGGGATGGTCATAAATGAATTTCCCGATCAAATTCAGATGACTGGAGAAAACAAGCTGATTACATTATGCTTCTGTAAAAAAAATGGTTGACTTCCCATTCTTCCTACTAGATTTTTTGATGTCCTCTGCTGACGCAAACGAAGAAGGGAAGGAGCACGATTTAAGAGTGTCTGAGGCGTGAACACTCACAAAGGCAGCATCATACGTTCTGTCTGAAGCCATCACCAATAGATGAAGGTGCGACATTAAGAACAATGATGCAGAGAGCAGATGACGAAACCAACACAGGGAGCAAGGAGCGGGGCAGAGGAAAACCCCTCTGTAATCTGCAATCGGTTCGAGTAGACGATGAAGTTGTCGTAGCAATAGACGTACACTGCAGCAGAGAGGGCGACGAAGACCTACACCGCAACAGCTGACGAATCGCAGCTGCAGACAAACGACGAAGAAGACGAAAGGCAAAGGCGAAATAGATGAGTTTGAAAAAAAAGACAAAATTGACGAAGAGCATGAAACCCTTCTTCCTCGATTGCGAACGATGCGAGCAAAACGAGAATCAAAGGAGACGCTCGAGTTCGCCATGAGGTGAAACTCTAGCAGAGCCTCCCGTCATTATTACACACACACACAAACAAATATATGAATATATATATATA
>NW_018165363.1:185873-194174 GCF_001263595.1 Phalaenopsis equestris
TATATATATATATATATAGATTAAAGCAAATTGACAGACATGATAGCATTACGAACACAAGACATTACATAAAGATTAAACAGACCATAGATAAATAGTAAGGATACTGCATAAAGCGTTAATGGTCACAACACAAACAACATGTAAATTCAACAGACACGGACTGGATAGAAAAAAAACAAGTTAAACTAAGATAGTTGAAGCAAATCAAACGGGGACTTCAAAGTCTTGGACAACAATCACCCACGAGCAGAGCTCAGGAAACGATGACCACAAAAGAAACAATCAGAACCCACCACGAAGGCAGAGAACGAGGTGGAGCGTGGACTCTTTCTGGAGTCCGCAAGGGTGCGACCGTCCTCAAGCTGCTTACCGACAAAGATAAGCCTCTGCTGGTCCGGTGGAATCCCTTCCTTGTCCTGGATCTTCGCCTTCAAGTTGTCAAATGTGTCCGAGCTCTCCACCTCCAAGGTAATAGTTTTTCCAGTTAGAGTTTTCACAAATATCTGCATCCCACCGCGAAGGCGGAGGACTAGGTGAAGGATCGACTTCTTCTGGATGTTGTAGTCCGCCAGAGTGCGCCGATCCTCAAGTTGCTTTCCGACAAAGATAAGCCTCTGCTGGTTCGGAGGGATGCCCTCCTTGACTTGGATCTTGGCTTTCACGTTATCGATGGTGTCCGAGCTCTCAACCTCCAAGGTAATGTTCTTCCCAGTAAGAGTCTTCACGAAGATCTGCATCCCTCCCCTCAGACGGAGAACAAGGTGGAGTGTAAACTCCTTCTGGATGTTGTAGTCTGCAAGGGTACGACCATCCTCCAGCTGCTTGCCGGCGAAGATCAACCTTTGCTGATCTGGAGGGATGCCCTCTTTATCTTGAATTTTGGCCTTCACTTTGTCGATGGTGTCTGAGCTTTCAACCTCTAGGGTGATAGTCTTACCGGTGAGAGTCTTCACAAAGATCTGCATCCCACCCCTTTGGCGGAGGACAAGATGAAGAGTGGACTCCTGTATGTTGTAATCAACAAGGGTGCGACCATCCTCCAACTGCTTGCCAACAAAGATTAGTCTCTGTTGATTTGGAGTAATGCCCTCCTTATCCTGGATCTTTGCTTTCACGTTGTCGATGGTGTCAGAGCTTTCCACCTCGAGGCTGATAGTCTTGCTGGTAAGAGTTTTAACAAAGATTTGCATCCCTCCCCGTAGACGGAGAACAAGATGTAGGGTTGACTCCTTTTGAATGTTGTAGTCGGCAAGGGTATGACCATCCTCAAGCTGTTTGCCAGCAAAAATCAACCTTTGCTGATCCGGTGAGATATCGTCCTTGCCCTGGATTTTAGCCTTAACGTTATCGATGGTATCAGAGCTTTCCACCTCGAGGGTGATTGTCTTGCCTGTGAGAGTCTTCACGAAGATCTGCATCTTGAGAGGAACAAAAGTCTGAAAGTTAGAACAAAATTATATCAAAGTGAGCAGCGGACACACACACACACACACACACACACACACACAGATATATATATATATATATATATATATTGTGCTTCTCCTTGTAGCATCCTCTCTTCTTTCTTTCGAAGCTTTTTCCCCTCATTGAGCAAGGCTGCTTTCTTCTCTGAAGGCCGCACTTACCTTTGAGGATGACTTTGGACAGATCGTATGCAGCTGCCCTTGCTGGTGTCCACACCTCAGACACATCTAAATCGCCATCTTTCTCTTCTTTGTTTGAGTGGGCGGAAGACATCAAGAAACCTGTTAGGAAGAATGGGAAGTCTGCCATAATTTTTACAGAAGCTGAAGGCATTCAACTTGCTTCCTCCTGTCGTATGAATTTAGTTGGAAAATTTATATATGGTCATCCCAAAATAGAGATTCACAAATAATTTGAACTTATGCACCTTGTTGGAGAGTGAAAAATTGGACTATTATATGAGAGACACATTCTTATTCAAATTAGTAATGAAGATGATTACATGCGCTTATTTGCCAGAATGATATCATGGATTGATAACAGAACAATGAATTTTCTGAAGTGGTCTGCGAATTTTGATCCACAGACGGAACCGCCAATCATTCCGGTTTGGATTCGTCTCCCTGGTCTGAAATTTCATTATTTTTCTCAAAAAGTATTGTACTCTATTGCCTTAGCTTATGAAAAGCCATTCAAGAAAGACATCCCTACTTTTAATCTTTTCTGTCCATCTGAAGCCAGAGTATTTGTTGAAAGAGATATCACTTTACCCGCTTCTGAGGAAATCTGGTTGAGCACAACATCAAGGATATTGGGATAAGGTAAATATTGAGTCTCTTCCGCCGTATTGTTCGAACTGTCGTATGTTCGGACACTCCAGTTCTCAATGTCATCATATACACCCCCACCTCAGACTAAAAAAGTAAACTGCTCTGCTAGAGGCTGTGATTCCATCTCCTCCTGATCAACTCCAAGTTTTTGACACTATTAATCATCAGAAGGATACCCCGGAAGACATCGGAAGACATCACTTTCGGAAGACATCACTTTCCCCGCATGCAATATGTCAACCATTCAGTCCCCACTTATAGCTCCTCAGTCTTTGGAACCTCCTATCGTGGGGGAGAGAGATTTTTCATACCCCGTCTGCCTTAGAACCTATCACCGATATTACATGTGAAATTACTTCTACTGTTTCACGACTGTTTCATCAGGTCCAGAAAGATGTTAGTGTTACTCAGACTTATGTGGATCATGATGTCCAACGATCTACAACTGTTCGACCCCCTTTGGAATCTACTGATCAAATGAGTCAATCATCGGATGAGGAATGACAAGTCTACACATCTGGGAGAAAGAAGAAAAATGAAAATCGATTTGAGCTCAGGAATCTGATGGATGATACTTTGGTTACTACTGGTAATGATACTCATCTTACTAATTTGTTAGCCGACCACTTCCAAGAACTAGAGACAGGAGGACTAAAGTGAGAGGTCCCTAGCACTTTTGTTCCCTTTTGTGGCTTTTTGATTTTCTTTTTTTTCCTATAAGTATCTTTGCTTTATTTAAGTATGTGTGTATTTTTTTGTATGAGTTAGGCTTTTTAGGCCCTCTCATGCAATATTTTTGTATCTTTTTCGTATTAATATATTTGCCCTTGGGTTTTTTCTAAAAAAACTATGGCTTTTTCTAAAAAAAACTATGGCTCTTTCATCCGTTAGGTCAATCGATCCGTCGTGCTCGAAGAAGAAGAAGGGCGCGCCTCGTCGTCATCCAGAGCTCGCGTCGTCTTCTAGAGCTCACGTCGCGTCTCTGGAGCTCGTGTCTTCTGCTCCTTTTGATATAAGGTCGTCGCGTCTGCTGCGGTTTGCCATCCGGAGCTCGCACTGTCTTCTGGACTCGCGTCGCGTTTGCTATGTCAAAGTTGCTCGACTGTTCGTTGCCGGAAGTCGACAAGCTGCGCCAGCCTGTTTTGCTTGTGTGAAGTATGCGAATGGCCTCAGGGCTTTCCAACGTCACTGCCCTCGCCGGTGATAATCCCGCCCTTTCCACCTTGCAGATAGTCCGATGTTCCCGCAGATGTACCATGATTCTGTTGCAAGACATGGAAATTGTAATCTCATAAAAATGTAGAGAAAAAGAAAGTAGAGAAAAAGACGGGCAAAAAAAGACGGGCAAACCAGCACTATTCTTCTTTGACTCTGAAATTTCAACTCGTGCAGAAAAAAAGAAATTTTAACTAGTTGAAAAATTCCAATTAGGTCGCTCTAAGAAAGAGATTATCAGGAAGGTTTTTGAAGATTTCAAACTAGTTGGGGCTTGACAGGTGGGTCTTTTCGACGGAAGACGTTATGATACAGATGAACATAAAAAAATATTACACAGATTTTTTCAAAGAAATTCATTACAATCGAGGACAATCATATGAAATTGCTCAAATGGACCTCTGATTTTGATCCCAGTTAAGAACCCTAATTGCGTCTGTCTGGTTTTCATTACATGAACTAAAACTTCAATTTTTTGACCTACCTATCTTATATGCAATTGAGATTATTTTCGAAAAACCTTTGCAGATAGACACACTTGCAGTTCATTTCTCACGGTTCTTTATTGCAAGGATTTTGATTGAAAGAGATATTACACTACCAAATGTAGAAAAAGTCTGGCTCAACTTTGCTCACAATGGTCATTGACAAAAAATCATTATAGAACAAAAACATTACTACTGCAAGCACTGCAAGATGTCTGGACACTCGCAAGAGAAATGTTTCAGCTTGCACCCACAGTTGAGAACCAATAGTCAGAAGCAAAAACATGCTGTTAGTGCACTACGTGCCTAAACGCGCTCACAACAAATCTGATGACAACCAACTTGAGTAGGGAATCACCACAAGACAGGAAGTGGTGTCTGCCCTTGAGAACACTTCTCCTGACCATACTATAAGGGATAATGTTCGGACTGAAAGTCAGGATAACCCCACAGCTCCTATTCAGGAAGCTTCAGGTGCAGAGGTGACATTCACGCTTCACATACACTGGAACTTATCGCTGTGACAACGACTGTCTTTCCTTTTATTGCGATTCTAATATCTAATCAGATCGAGAATCACACGAGCGAGTCTTTCAGATGAAGAATGGAAGGTTTACCCTTTTTGGCGGAAGAAGAAAACTAGGGGCACACTCCAATTTGAAAATTTAATTGATGATACTTTGATTACTCCTGACAATGACACGACACTTCAAAATTTGTTTTCTCGCTCCACTCCTAAAATTAGAGGAAGAGATAAGACTAAACTGACTCGTCCCTAGTTACTTGTTTTCTGCTTGTTTTAAATTTTTTGAGTTTATCTGTTTCTTTTTGTTGGGGTAGTACTGTACTTGGTATCGTATGAGTAGGGTGCTTCTATTGGGCCCTCTCATACAATATTTATGTATTTTTTCTATTTTAATAAAATCAACCCTTAAGCTTTTACATATATATATATAAAGCCCAAGGGCTAATATATTAAAAAAGAAAAGATGCAGATAGGTTGTATGAGAATGACTTAAAAAAGCACCATATCTGCACGGTACAACGCACACAAATGTCACAAAAAAAGAAAAGATACATGTAAAACCAAAAATCAAAACTGCCAAATCGCAAAATCAAGTAGCTAGGGAACGACCAAATTTAGTCTTGCCTCTGCCTCTAGTTCTAGAAAGAGAGCCAGCTAACAAGTTTTTTTGTGTCATTACCCGAAGTAACCAAAGTATCAAGTAGATCTCCATTCTTCTTCTTTCTCCTGGATGTGTAAACCTGTCATTCCTGATCCGAAGGCTGGCTCATCCGATTAGTGTGTTGTACCACAGATTGTCGGGCATGTACAAGATGATGAGCCCCTTGCACCTGACTAACAGTAACCACTTGCTTGATCTGATGAGGTGGTAGAGGTGCAGTAGAAAGATTGTTAACCATTGCAACAATGATAGACTCTAGGGTATGTGAAGTATGAAATGTCTTCTTTGCACATGTGGCTTCCCGAAGATGAGGAGCTGTGACGCCTTCTTGATGATTGGGTCGAACATTGTCCCGTGTGAGTAGGTTTGAAACTGTAGTTTGCCCAGTAGAACCATCGTTAACACGTCACTCATAGAAACATAAACATTATTATCAGGGGGTGGGTCTCCGGTAGCAAGGGAGTTACAGGTGGCAATGACAAGAGAAATGATATTTAGAGGAGAGAGAATGGGAGGAAGAGCAGATGACGCTTCAACCAATGTTTCAATAGGCAGTGGATTACACTCAGAGGTGGAGGGGCAGGTGTGAGCTTGGGCAGGGGGCTCAGAACATTTTTACTTTGAGGTTTTAAATGAGGGTGCAAATGGTGATATTGAGAGTGAGAGTGTCCAAACATACGACAGTGAGTGCAGTAAAGTGGGGCCTATTCAAGTTCTACTGCCGCCAAAAACCTTGGTGCTGTGAGCCAATCCAGATTTCCCCCGAAAAAGGTAAAGTAATGTCTCGTTCAATCAAAACTATGGCTTCGGAGTGCCGACTCCGATTAATTGTAGGAATATCAGTTTTGAGGGGTTTATATAGACCACAACTAAGAAGTAGAGGAGCTCGTGATTGAATAGATGGAACTTCAGAGACGGGAAGCGTAACCATACAAGAATGGTAGGAGGTTCAGTGAAAGGATCAAAGTCGACCGTCTGTTTTAAAACTTTCTTCACACAGTTATCAATTTGAAAGAGCCTTCTCGCAAACAAATGAACATAGTCTTCATCATCTGATAATTGGATAAGAACATACCTACCTTCCGGTTTACCAATCTTCCATTACCCTTTCAAACGTATTTGTTCACTCTTTTCGAATTACATCGAGTTTAGGGTTTACATAGAGGAGCTTTCCAACAAAGACCAACTGCCAGGATGAGGCTAAGGCGGCAATCTCGATGTCAGAGAGAAAAAGTGTGAGTTTACCATTTTTACGGGATGCCTTTTTGAGAAATCCGGTTTCAACGCCCAGAGCTAGTGTCGTGGTATCACTGCAGGAACATTCGAGAAGTAGGAGCGTGAGTGAAGGTGTCACCAGCAAGAGCGGTGAAGCGCTCCTAGCGTGTGTTGTTTTCTTGCGTGTTTTATGTCAATTTAAATCCCTGGTACAGTGCCAAAAACATGTCCAGTCCCGAAATTACGCAACAAAACACTTATCTAGGCGTTCAAAAAGCTTTTCACTTTTCCAAGTGAACTTAGAACCAACAAAACCCAGATCAGAAATGCCAGCCAGATCCAAAGCTTCATTGAATTTATCAGTTAAAGTGGTGTCAATTCTCCAACCGCCCAATTTTTCAGAATCATGCATCATCATATTGAAATCCCCTCCAAATATCCAATTCTGGTGGATTAAGGCACCCATATCAGATAGTTTGTGCCAAAGATCATATCTAGCTGCATTAGTAGTCCCAGCGTAAACAAAAGTGAGACATCCAGGGAAAACATCCATAGAAAAGAAAGTGTGCACAAACTGTCTATCATCAATAAGGACATCTACTGTGGTATGCTTTCGCCAAAACAACCAAATCTTGTTAGAGCAATTAGCAAAGAAAGAAAAGTTTTTGAATTTACCCAAAATGCGATGATCCGGATAGGAAACCAATGGTTCCAAAATAACAAAGATACCGACCTTATGAATCCTTATCATTAACTTGAGTTTATCAAGGGAGTGAGGATCCGCAACTCCCGTGATATTCCAAATTAGGACATTAAACATGAGTAGACATATGACCCTTCCTAGAAGATCTTCAGGTCTGGTCATTTTCTCCATCTGAAAAGTAGTTATTCATATCCAACAAAGTGTTCCCACTATTATGTTTTTGCACATCCTCTTGGCCTCTATACTTCCTCCGACGATACTTTTGAACATGTCATTCATCCCTTCATATTTTAGAAATATCCTCCAAAGCAGTATTAGATAGAGCATCAGGATGATGAGAATATAGAGAATTATTATCAGTATTCAAAACGTCAGGAAGAGAGGTCGAAAAAGGACGGGCCCCCTCAGAAATAGAAATGATAGGAGGATCCGGAACAGGTAACACCTGCTCAGTTCTCCCAACCGAGGAATAGCATTAGAGGTAAGAGGATATTGATTATTATAAGTATTCAAAGCATCAAGGAGAGAGGCTGATGATAGTCGAGCCCTCTCAGTATTCGAAATAGTAGGTGGGGGAGCAGGTATGACCTGCACGGCACGCCCAACCTGCTGTCCCTCGGTCTGGACCGAAGGGATAACAGTTGGGTGGGGGGCGGCAGCCATAGCAACTGTCGGAGTAGCCTCAACATTTTCCACAGGAGCAAAGGCGCCTGCTCAACGTGTAACTGTTTCATATTTCCCCCTTTCCTCAACTCAGGATGTAGCTTGGAACATTGGTCCTGACCGTGGCCAAACATTCGATAGTGAGTACAACAAGAGGGGTGTTGTTCTAATAAAACCTGCTGCCAATATCCATTGTGAGCCGATCCAATCCAAACCTCATCAGGTGGGGGTAAGGTAACATCTCGTTCGATTAAAACTCTAGCCATAGCTGGTCTCGTGAGATTATAGGTAGGAGCATCTAATTTAAGGGGTCTCCCGAACATAGCAACCAAGGAGAACAAAATTTCATGGTTGAAAAGATGAACTTTCAAACCTGGGAACCGAAATCAAACAGGGATAATCAGAGCCTCAGCTTTGGGATCAAAATTAGTGGACATCAGTTTGAAATGTTTTCGAAAGGGTTATATGAGTAATATATATATATATATATATATATATATAAAGCCCCACGGGCTAATATATTAAATAGGAAA